>NC_136805.1:39149417-39164417 GCF_951216825.1 Electrona antarctica
GAGACCTGTGCCCCGAGGGGCACTTTTTCTAGTTTAATAATGATATATTTGGGGACACAGACGCAACTTTTTAATAAAACTTAATTTAGTTTAAGTCATATTATTTTAGTCATCTGAAATTTGTTATTATTTGTCTAGTTTTTTTCGAATAAAGATTTTAGTCAACTAAATGTACAGATTGTTAATGCATTCTGTTATATACTGTATAGTGTATGGTCTTGCTATAATGATCATGCCATGGTTTTCCTATAGCCTATACTATATCATGACAGGAGATGGTGCTGTTGGCAGTTTGCCAGGTTCCTATGGTCATGTTAAATGGGTTCACTTCCAGGTTGCCAGGGGTGATGGAGAAAAGTAGCCATATTGAATCACACATGGTTTCTGTATTGTTTGATCTGCAAATCTGATATAAAGCGTCAAAGACATAAAGACTGAGTTTGTGCCTTTCTTGATGTGAAGTTACCACACATTCAGTCTTAGTTTTACACACACACACACACACACACACACACACACACACACACACACACACACACACACACACATGTCCCCCATGCAGCCCACACTTTAACAAGTTGCTTTAACTATCATAATGTAAGAATGAATGCATGGTGAGTATATTCAGAGTGCATGTATGGTTCATTGACAGGTCATTCACAACACGTCGACCATCACACCAGTGACACCACGGAGTCTGGCTGTTGATTGGATAGGAGGAAACCTATACTGGACTGACTATATACATGACATCATAGGTGTGTCCAAACTAAACGGGTCGTACCCAACAGTCCTGCTCAACACTGACCTGGACATGCCAAATGCCATAGCTGTGGATGTACGCTACGGGTAAGAACACTGTGGTGACATCATGAACCAAACACTGAATTTATCAACCATCCTGTGAATAGGGCTGTCACGTTTACACTTTTAAGTTGATGATTTATTGTCACACAAATAATTGTTCAATGTCAAAAACACAATTTAATTGTGTTTTTGACATTGAACATTAAAACAATATGAATCAAATGTAATTTCAGATTGCCTTGAAGGCTTCGTAATCAAAAATTGCACAGGACAGATTATGACAATAAATATGCAAAGACATATACTGTATACTTTCAAAAAGAAAGTTAAATTAATACAGATACATTTAAACACACGCACACACGCACACCTGACCCTGACACAGTGTCTCCCTGACAGATACTTGTACTGGTCAGACTATAGTAAGAACAACATAGGGAGGATGGGGATGGACGGCACCAACAGGACAGTCATCGTGAAGGAGAAGATCTCCAAACCCAGAGGCCTGACGTTAGACTACATCAATGATCACATCTACTGGACCAACGATGGGAAATACATTGAGTTTGCCAACCTGGATGGAACCAACAGACAGACAGGTACACACACACACACACACACACACACACACACACACACACACACACACACACACACACACACACACACACACACACACACACACACACACACACACACACACACACAAAACATTGTTCACTTTGTTATACTCTAATGTATGTTAAAGTAGTATTTGTAGTACTTTATTCATGCATTTTATAACAGTCTGACTCTTTTTATTTGTATTTGGGGTTCTGTGTGTCTGTAGTTGTGAGTCAGGACGACATCGATGCTATTACTGTGTTTGAGGATCACATCTACTGGACAGACAGTAGGACCAGATCCATCTACAGAGCCAACAAGACTCATGGTACCAACACGACCACAATCATCAGCGAGCTGAACTTTCCACGGGACATCCACATCTACCACCCCTCTAGACAACCTGAGGGTCTGTACCACCTGCTGTAACACTCTCATTATTACTCTTCATTATGTTTCATGACTTTTATTTCTTCTGTATTGTTGAATTAATTGATGTGTTTTGAAAAGTGTTGTATAAACAACGTTCCTATTGTGATAATGCCATTATAGGCTAGCTTAATTGTTGCATTATATGTGGACATATTTTAATGACCCCCCCCCCCCCACACACACACACACACACACACACACACACACACACACACATAAATAATATATAAATTAATACATACATTCATGAAAAAAAGGAAAATAAATAATAAATAACTGAATAAATTTAAAATGTGACAACAGCAGATGTACAATTTCACAATGCATTGCGGCGGGATGTGTTGTGAACTTGTAGAACAGCTGTTTTCATTATGAATACAGGTGTTCCTTATTATTGTTTTACTTACACACATTGGTGTGTCGCTTGGTTACAACAGGTTTTTAAAGCACTGTTGTAACATATTGGTGTGTGTTCTCATATTCCTTACATGTTTTCTCCAACCTGCAGTGTCTGGTCATCCATGTCAGACCAACAATGGAGGCTGCAGTCTCCTGTGTCTGCTATCACCTGGAGGAGGCTACAAGTGTTCCTGTCCCACCAACCAGTACTGGTCAGATGACGACAAGCAGTGCAACTGCACTGCCAGCCAGGTGATTCACCTCAGCTTCTCTTGTGTTACTCTGTATGAATTCATGTCTCATGTCTGCATTTGATACATTAGTACATTACTTCATTTTCATTTCATTTAGTTTTCAGTAAATGATGTTCCATGTTTGAAAAAAAGAGTAGGAAGAAGTTGTGTGTATAAAAAGTAACGTATCTATCCGGTCCTTCTTTGTTCATCTCAAACTACATCCGTCTCAGTGTTTACACACTCAGTGACTCACATTGAAAGCAATACAATTATACAAACAAGACAATACAGTCAGAATGATGCACCAAAACAAAACCTACAACTCCCGTACCGAGCTATTCTATTTAATATGTACATTTTAAACATTTCTTTGAACTCATACCATTTCATACAATTCCTGTCGTGCTTTGTTCCACAGAGTACAGTAACTCCTTTAACAGAAACACAATGATATTTTATATTGGTCCTCCTCAATAACTGTGAACATGCAGATTCCTCTCAAATTGTGTTGACTCTCACTTGAAAAGAAAAGTTGGATATTGTTTGGTAATAATAATGTATTTTGTGTTGTACATTATTTGAACTGTTTACTGATTCTAAACAGAATCCTCTGTCTCCCCCATCAGTTTGTTTGTAAGAACTACAAGTGCATTCCAATGTCATGGAAATGTGACACAGTAGATGACTGTGGGGACCGGTCAGACGAACCTGCAGATTGTTGTGAGTAAAGACTGGAAAATGACCATGTGTCCACGCACGCACGCACACACACACGTGCACACGTGCACACACACACACACACGCATGCACGCGCGCACACACACACACACACACACACAGACACACACACACACACACACACACACACACACACACACACACACACACACACACACACACACACACACACACACACACACACACACACACACACACACACACACACAGATGAAATGATGCAGTTACCATTCATTGTCAATGGATGCAGCGACATGACGTTGCAAAGGCGAAACGTTGCATGTAGCTCAGCTGCTCCAAATCAACTCACAACACGTCTTTGCATCGTTTCATCTGCCCGTGTGAACGCACCACTGTGTGAACGCACCATCGTGTAAACGCATCATTAGGGTTAGAGACAGGGTTAGTAATGCGGCGAGTCGGGATGGCGATGAGTCAGACTTTTGGGCTTTGTAATGCCGGTGTGTAACCCTCAATCCCATCCACTGAATGTCCAATAAGGAGAAAAAACTACACTGAACCAGCTGTTACACTGAAGTTAATTTTGTTTGTTATGTTTCTCCTCAGCTCTCCAGACTAAACCAGCAGACAACACAACAGGTAAGTCTGACCGACCGACCGTCCGACCGACCGTCCGACCGACCGTCCGTACGACCGACCGACCGAACGAACGACCGACCGACTGACCGAAAGACTGTCCGAACGACCGACCGACCGACCGACCCAAAAACCCACCGACCGAACGTCCGACCGACCGACCGACCGACCAACCCAACCAACCACCCACCCACCCACCGACCGACCGTCCGTCCGACCGACTGACCGACCGACCGACCCAACCACCCACCCACCAACCGACCGACCGAACGACCCAACCACCCACCAACCGACCGACCGACCGACCCAACCACCCACCCACCGACCGACCGTCCGGCCGGCCGACCGACCGACCAACCGAACGACCAACCGACCGACCCAACCACCCACCAACCCACCGACCGACCGTCCGACCGACCGACCGACCAACCAACCAACCGACCGACCGACCCAACCACCCACCCACCAACCGACCGACCCAACCACCCACCCACCAACCGACCGACCGACCCAACCAACCCACCCACCCACCCATCGACCGACCCAACCACACCCACCCACCGACCGACCCAACCCCACCCACCCACCGACCGACCCAACCCCACCCACCGACCGACCGACCCAACCCCACCCACCGACCGACCAACCCACCGACCGACCCACCGACCGACTCCCCGACCGACCCACTAAACAAAACCTACAAACTAAGTACATTTACTTAAGTACTGTACTTAAGTACAATTTTGAGGTCATTGTACTTTACTTGAATAATTATTTCCAATATCCAATACCTTTACTTCAACTCCAGTACATCTCAAAGGCAAATATTGTACTTTTACTCCACTACATTGTATTGTAAACTTTAGTTACTATAGTTCAGTCAGATAACTTACGAATAGATTTAACCAATATTTATTATAGAATGAGAATACAAGTGTGCATGTAATATTGTATCTTGGCGTTCAGCTCTGCCACTCGAGTATACCTGCCTGAACTAACTCTGCAAGCTACGTATCATTGATTCATCATATGTATAATTTACTTTTATACTTTTTATTACAAAACATGCATGAAACACGATATACATTCAGCCGTTTGAAAATAGTCGATCTACAAGCTCACAATGTGTAGCGATGTGATGCATTGTGAGTTTGTAGATCTGCTATTTTCATAATATTTTTTATAATGAGCATCGCGCCTGTCATGCGTGGAGCAAGTTCAGTCAGGAAACCTCAGTGCAGTTTCTGCCGGTCGGCCGCCTCAGCATCATGCTCTCATTCACATGTTTCAGTCAGCCATTCACACACTCACGCCTTCTTCATACCGGCTATTTAAACTGGAAGGGTTTGCACTCCTCCTGCTTGCTGCGCTGCTGTATACAACCTGCTGCTCACCCTCCACCCCAGCTACCACCTGTTGTTTTGGATCTGCTGTTTAGGTACAGGGGATTCAGAGTCCCACTTGTGAAGTAGAAGAGTGACCAGGATATTCCAGACTACTTTTCCAGAGAACCTCTCCTGCACCACTCCTGTACTCCTCCATATACCTCTGAGCTAATGTTTGCACATGTTGAAATACTAGAGTGTTTTAAGAGTTCTTCATTTGTTTTTGGTTAATTTTTTTGCTTAGTACTTATTTTATTTAGGATTAGGGTTTTTAGCATTTGTCTAGTTTTTAATTGGAATTTTAGGTGCCCATGTAATTGGGCCTAATTTATAATAAATATTACTCTTTTGTACCTCCCTTATAGCCGGTTTCCGTTTCAGTCTTTCCTTGGTTTCCCATTTCGTATTGCTCTTTTTTGTTGAGTGGTGCAAACCACTCCAACAACTGGTACCCTACTTTGTACCCGTGTTTGTTCGTACCAAAAAAACGAGCATGGTTGCTATGGTTAGCAACCAAAAAAACGAGCATGGTTGCTATGGTTAGTATGTGACGTCACTGACATCACAGATATCACGTCAGAGTGACTATAGTAACTATAACAGTAACTATAACAATAAATGTGTAGTTGCACCACTCAGTTCACACAGGTGTGACTTTACAAATCTCAAACCTAAGTGTCCTTTTTGAGTGGTGCAAACCACTCCAACAACTGGCTTTGTTAGTACCCGTGTGTGTTTGTGCCTGTACGGGTGAGCATGGTTGCTATGGTTAGTATGTGACGTCACTGACATCACCGACATCACGTCAGAGTGATCTAAAAAAAGCTTATAATCAATAAGCTTTCCTGGTTCTAATGTACAGCGGGGCGGTAATGCAACTATTTGGATGCCAACCGCCATAAAACCCCACGAAGAAGAAGAAGAAGGTTCTAATGTACAGTAACTATAACAATAAATGTGTAGTTGCACCACTCAGTTCACACGGGTGTGATTTTTGAGTGGTGCAAACCACTCCAACAACCAGCTTGGTCTGTATGTTTGTGTACCTGTATACCTACGTGTCCGTGCAAAGGTGAGCATGGTTACTATGGTTAGTGTGTGATGTCACTGATATAGCTGATCAGACTATATAAGACCTTGCACCACTCAGTTCACACGGGTGTGATTTTTTTTTAATATTGAGTTTTCAGAGTGCGTAATCGAGGACTTTAACCTCGTTAAAAAGAAAGTGGCGTGGGTCTCACAGTAAAAATACACACCACACTTTAAAAAAGTGCACCTTAATTATATGATTACTGTGTTTCTTATGAAGTTTCTTTGAGACAGATTCTGTAACTTAATTGGCCACGGGCCACACTTACACCTAGAAAACCCATTCAAACCTATTTAGGTTCATCTTACGGTGCTGCAATTATTTAACTTAAACGCCCAATGCATTCTCAATAGCACACACTTTGGCATGCTACTAGTCCTACATACTTACACATAGAAACCCCATTCAAACCTATTTAGGTTCATCTTGCGGTGGACATGTGCCTGAAAAGGAATCTTTGAAATGTTTCATAGTTTTAGAAATATAGTGCTTTCAAATTTGAGAAATTTATAATGGGGCTCAATGGCAGGTTATGGCACGTCAAATCACTTTCACCTAGAAACTCCATTCACACTTTTTATAATTCAGCTTACTGTGGAGACACATGCTGGAACTTTTTAATTTTAAATGTTTAGTTTATTTAGTTATTTTCGTCTTATCAAATGCTCAAATGATGAAAAACTGCATGATATAGTATGCCGTCCGAGACCATGGGCTATAAATGAAAAACGACGATTTGAAAAATCACTCCGTGACCATGGTCTCTGAGTGATTTGTCCTCTTTTTCAAATCCTCAAATGATGAAAAACGTCATGCTCTCAAATTTGAGACATTTACAATGGGGCTCAATGGCAGATATAGGCACGTCAAAAAGTCACTTTCACCTAGAAACTCCATTCACACTTTTGTATGGAAATTGCAAATACTAGTAAAGTACAAATACCTCAAAATTGTACTTAAGTACATTACTTAAACTATAGGCGAACAAACGGGGATTTGAACATGTAGAGCTACCTGAAGGCTATTGTAGCAGTGGCTCACAGCCCCAGCCTGTGAGCCACTGCTACAATCTCATCTACAGTCTCATATCTCCCCTTCGCCATAGGCAACTGCTTTGGTTTAGTGGTTATAAGATGTTGGCCTTCTGTGCGGGTGACCTTGGTTCGATTCCCGGGTGTTACACTAATGAACAAAACAGCGCTCTAAGCATTTTATGAATGTGATTCTGTGTTCAGGAACCAATTATTTCAACTTTACTAACTGAAGGCTAACATACATCGCTTCAACAGTAGGCTACGAAGAGGCAGTTGTTACTGACTGATGGTGTAGTAGGGGATGATGATCAGACAGACTCTCAGCACAGAGAGTTCATGTTCAAATCCCAGTCTCCCTAAAGTCTAATGCTAGAGTTATTCAGCTTTATTAACTGAAGGCTATTCTAGCAGTGGCTCACAGCCTCAGCCTGACGACCTCAGAACTCTAATATCCCCCCTGAGTCATAGGCATTTGCCTTTGACTTGTCTCAGTGGTCAGGATGTTGGCTTTCCACGTGGGAGACCAGGGTTCGATTCCCGGCTGTTACACTAACATGCAAAAGAAGACCTCAACAGCGCTAAGAAACATCTGATTAATATGATTCTGTGTTATCTTAACTTTACTAACTGAAGCCTGAAACACACAAAAGATCACTTCAAATGTACCAGGAGACTTTGGCTGAGAGCGTCTGACTGATGGCGCAGTGGTCTAATGATGAGTCTTTCAGTACAGACTTTCTGTGTTCAAGTCTCATTCAATGCTGCAGTAACTTGAACTTTTCAAGGCTCGAATAAAAAAATAAAAACTCAAAAGCACCAGGAGACGTCTGCTGAATGCCCAAAGGTGCCTTGGTTCAATGGTGTGGTGCGCTTGATCGGTTGCCTCTGCTACAGACAGTTGGCAGGTTCAAGTCCCATGTCATCAAGGTGCTGGAGGACCATCGGGAGACGGTGCTCTCTCCCCCTGTTTCCTGAGATGTAACGGTTGGGGCTTATGTCTGAAAGAACCCTGTCCAGCTAAACTTTTACCATGAAAATGTCCAATTTAACATACTCTTACCAGCTCTCAGTGTGCCCTTTTCCAACTGGCCTGGAAGCCAGACATAAAAGAGGGACTTTCCCACCAAGTTTTGGGCCACCAATCAGGGCCCAGTATGCAAATACACAGACTATTCTTTCAGATGATGGGCCAAAACCATGAACTCTATTATGTCGTTTTTTCATCATTTTCATATTTGTTTTTTAAATTGTTGCGAAAACCATGAAATATAGTTCATGGTTTTTGCGACGATTACAAAAAAAGATGAAAATGATTAAACAAATATACTATAGTGTGTAGTTTTTTCATCGTCAAAAGTCAAGAAAAATGACATTGCCATTGTCGACGATTATAATCGGGGCCCAGTATGCAAATACACTGACTATTCTGTCAGATGAAATACACAGACTATTCTGTCAGATGATGGGCCAAAATTCATTGCTATTTTATTTTTAAACGTTTGACCTAATTCTTATCTGTAAAATGTTAGGTGGACAGGGTTCTTTCAGACATAAGCCCCAACGGTTACTTATCAGGAAACAGGGGGAGAGAGCACCGTCTCCCGATGGTCCGTTCCAGCACCTTGATGACATGGGACTTGAACCTGCCAACTGTCTGTAGCAGAGGGAACCGAATCAACCAATATCAAGCACACCATGCCATTGAGCCAAGGCACCTTGGGGCATTCAGCAGATGTCTCCTGGTGCTTTTGAGTTTTTATTTTGTATTCAAGCTTTGAAAAGTTCAAAGTACTAGAGCATTGTGCTATATAGCAGCAATGGGACTTGAACTTGGAATGTCCGTACAGAGAGACTGATCATTAGACCATTGCACCGCACAGTCAGACACCCTCAGCCAAACTCCTGGTAATTGTGTTTGTTGGCCTTCAGTTAGTAAAGTTGAAACACTCCAGCATTAAACTATAGGCGAACAGGGATTTGAACATGTAGAGCTGTATTAACTGAAGCCTATTGTAGCAGGGGCTCACAGCCCCAGCCTGATGACCTCTCATATCTCCCCTGCGCCATAGGCAACTGCTTTGTTTTAGTGTTTAAGCTTTGGTTTAGTGGTTAAGATGTTGGCCTTCCGTGCGGGGGACCTGGGTTCGATTCCCGGCTGTTACACTAACATGCAAAAGAAGACCTCAACAGCACTAAGAAACATCTGATTAATATGATTCTGTGTTATCTTCACTTTACTAACTGAAGCCTAACGCACAAAAGATCACTTCAAAAGTACCAGGAGACTTTGGCTGAGAGCGTCTGACTGATGGAGCAGTGGTCTAATGATGAGTCTTTCAGTACAGGCTTTCTGTGTTCAAGGCTCATTCAATGCTGCAGTAACTTGAACTTTTCAAGGCTTGAATAAAAAAAAGAAAAACTCAAAAGCACGTCTGCTGAATGCCCAAAGGTGCCTTGGCTCAATGGTGTGGTGCGCTTGATCGGTTGCCTCTGCTACAGACAGTTGGCAGGTTCATGTGCGGGTGTCCCTCTTTTCACATTGTATAAATGCCTCGTCATCATCGCACCTGCTCCAAACCTACCGGGTGTGCGGAAGTCATCTCTCTATAGATAACAAGATTTAACTTAAACCTTGAACTCTCAAAATCATTAAAAGTTCTTCCTATTGAGTTCAGAATCATTACCAGTGGTCTGGGTCTCCCGTCTCTTAAGTGTGAGAGATCCTTCCCAATGGCAATAGCACAAACGTTGGCATGCTACTAGTCCTACCTAGAAACCCCATTCAACCCTATTTAGGTTCATCTTACGGTGGACATGCCTGAAAAGGAATCTCTGAAACAGGGCCGGTTCTAGGGGGGGGCAGGGGTGGGCATAGCCCACCCAAACGTGCGTCCTGCGCACCCAATGTGGGTTTGACACCCCACCCGCGCCGGCGGAGTCGCCCCCCTTACAATTCTGTCTGCCCAACTGAGTGGGGCTGGCTAAATCCGGCCCTGCTCTGAAATGTTTCATAGTTTTAGAAATATAGTGCTTTCAAATTTGAGTAATGTATAATGGGGCTCAATGGCAGCTATTGGCACGTCTTATAGCTAACTCTTTCCACCTTAATCCCATGTACAACGCAATGACTTTAGCACGTACTAGTCCCACTGTACATACTTGCAACTAGAAACCCCACTCAAACTTTTAAAACACCCCTTAGTCTAAAAACCGCCATAGCTGTCTTCACAAATATGAGGTCTGCACATTGGGCATGTGCGTGGCTATGGCCGTTTTTAGCCCAAGGAGTGTATTTCGTGCGAAACTGAATGGGTTCAGAATCATGTCAAACCCCTAGTTTGACATGTCACATGATACTTGAAAGCTTAATTCAAATTTGCCTTATAGGTTTTCAATGGTACCCCAACGTTCAACCCCTGAATTTACCATGATCCACAATTTATATAATCAATGTTTTATGTTATTTGGCCTACTTTAACAATAAAGCCTACTATCGCAAAAATAAATTGTGTCACCCCGTTTTTTTTTGCTCAGATTGACTAGTCTACCAGTCTGTTCTGTTTTGATCATGATCAAACAATAAAACATTGTCAAACCTTCATATTTGAAAGATAATTTGTTCCATTACATGTCCAGGATCGTGCATCATATTTTGTAACCTGCCTAGTATCAGGGACAGATTAACCACGAGGGCCCGTGGGCAGGTAATATTTGCAGGGCCCCCATAGCGCGCGTGCGCGCAACATTTTCGTGTTTTTCCGTGTTTTTATCATCTTTTTAACCTAAATTTAACAAAATCAACAGCCAATGAAGGGCCCCAGGAGCCCTTTTCAGGGCGTCAAACCTAGTACCTTATGGTCTAATTTCCCCGAAGGGCCCCTGAGAGCCAAGGGCCCCTGAGCCACGGCCCCACTGGCCCAATGGCTAATTTGTCCCTGCCTAGTATACACGCAGGGGAAACCAACCTAGCTAAGACACTAGACAGTGGTAGAAAAATTGTATTCAAATTTTTAAATTGGCCAATTTCAAGTATTCAACACATATCCCTCTGGCCTAGGACAAATTAATACTATCATTATTAATACAACAACAAATATATATTCACAACAGCTGCTTTGGCATACATGGTATTGTTGTAGGTTTTTATTGGGTTTCAACAACAACAAAAACAAAAAGGCAATACAAATCCCCTCCCACCCCCCCACCCCTTCCAAAGCTATTTCCACGGGAGTACTCGGGGCGTCTTAACAAACATAAAAGGACGGCAGTCACAGTGTTTCCCTCTCTCTGGGACAGAGGGGCTGTAGGATGTTTGGGGGGGGGGAGGGGGGGGTTAAGAGAGGTTGGAGGGGGGGGGCTTTGGGTGAGATGGAGCCGGAGCACGAGGGTACAGGTAAAAGTTGACCACAAATCTGAAGCCTGAACCGTAAGAGACTTCACCACGAAAACCCCAAACTGAGTCCCTCAGTCAGGGCTATATATATATATATATATATGTCTTTTCCATTTTCGCTCATACGTTAAATGCAGAGGGGTTTGGCCGTGGTTATATAAGGTCGAATCTGGACGCCTGAACCAGAGCAACATCACCCACAAACCGTTAAACCTCAATGTGTGAGACAAGACGAGAGTAATACATTTAAATGAATACTAACTTTTACTCCTTCTATATCTAATTCCCATTTGAGTTGAATTTTTTTAGGTAGAGCCAACTGGGCATTTATAAGCTTCTAGAGGGGAGCAGCAGCCCGAGCTAAGGCATCTTCAGTGCTGATGGGGTTGGGTTTTTTGGGGGGGAAGCTGGACGGGCTGGTTATAGGAACCAAAGTCTGTTGTCAGAACCATCCCTCGTGAGTCTTAAAGGAAAAAGAAATCCAACATTGACATTTTTTAAAAATATATAAATTTGGAACCGTGTTTCCAAAAAAAAAGAAAAAAAGAAAAGTGGTGGCACTGTATCGTTTATGATATTTATACTTATATTTGATATAGTATGTCATTTGTATGCGTGCTTGTACTTCAAGCTTCCGGAGTCAGTTTATGTTTGGTAAACATAAAAAGCCTGAACTCATTTCTTTTTTTGTCTTTCTGTGACGATTTTCTTTATTTATTTTTTTTACATCAGAGGGATTTTTTGAAAGGGGGGGGCCGGATGGCTTTTTACATCAAGACTTCACTATACTCCATAGGGGGCAGGCGGGGTAGGGGGGGACAGAGGTCTTTCAGTTTGCCTGATCACGTAGCGATCTCTGCACCTGGTCAGACAGACCCCAGACCTGAGCAACAACACTTCAATACAGAGAAACTCATATGGCAACAGCAGAGAGAACACAGGGGCACAGAACAAATACCAGGCTAGCTACAGAACGTCCCCAATGTGTTATGTTATGTATGTGTGCATGGGTGTGAGCAGGCATTGAGCCAAAGAGCAAACTGTGTGGGAGTCTCGAATGTAAACAGCGATATGTTCCGATTGGGACAGGCACAGGAGGAAGCATTGGTGGGTATTTCTTTCTTTTTTTGGGAGGGGGGAGTGGGGGGGTATTGGGAGGGGGGGTATGGGGGTATTGGGAGGGGGGGGTGGGTGAACGCAAACGGTCGTCGACTGGCTGTTTATGTGAAGGTAAGCCCGGCCTCGTTGTACACCTTGAAGACCTTCTCGATGGCGTTGACATAGGCGGCCGTTCGCAGGTCCAGGCCAAGGTTGTATTTGGTGGCTGTGCGCATGATTTGCTGGAGAGACAGGAGAGAGTGTTTTATGTAGATGCTTTTGTTTTAACCAAAACAATTGTTAACCCATTTAGAGCGGCTGCCACAGCCATGTCACTTTCCCCATAAGACCAGAGTTACTTTATCTCTGAAACCAGGGAATGCGTGCACATCTCCATTTTTGTAGTCTTTTAGGGAATGCGTGCACGTCTCCTTTTTTGTAGTCTTACTTACCCTGGCAGATCTCTCCATGGTGTAGGCCAGGCCGGAGTGGACAATGTCCTTTTCAGAAGCACCCTGGATAGGATAGGAGAAAATGAAATATTGTAATGTTCATGTTGCATGTTTATACTCCATTTACTCTACTATATATTATTATTTCACACACGAGTGTAGAGAGGTATAGAGGAACAAAAGCAAACGTCTGTCCGTCTGTCCGTCCGTCCGCCTGCCTGCCTGTCTGCCCGCCCGCCCGCCCGCCTGCCGACCTCACGCCGACCGCTCGGTGCGGCGGTTCTTGTATTCTTTATTTTGTTTTACTGAGAATAAGGTTAGGCATAGTTTTACTGGGGTTATGTTGAGGAATGGGGTTAGGTTTTGGCACCGTTTTAACAGTTTGATTGCCGCTAATTGTTTGATCCAGTGTTCCGCCGCTGCATAATACGACATTCCCGCTATTTGTTTAATGCGTTTAATTCTCTGTTTTAAAATAATTAAAAAGAAACAGCGCATTTATCCGGGACCTGATGACGAGGCCGTCGCGTTATGATGACGAAACCGGAAATCAAGTCATCATCTGGGCTGCTAGGGCTTCTGGGAAATTGAGCCCAATGCAAGTGAACGGGGGGGTTTGTTTGGACTACAACTTGCTCTGCACTGTGGTTTCGTTTCGCATTGTCATGGCCGCTGGCTCGTCTCCTCATGACAAACCATCAAACCATTTTTCGCCAGATTTTTGTGGTTGAAAGCTGCAAATACCTCAGCGTATGCTCCAAAGGTAAAAAAAACAATGTCGGCCAGCGTTGGATATTTGATTAAAATGCGGGGAACGCGTAGTATGGCGTCAAAGTGTTAATGAGGTTAAGGTTAGGTTCAACGGTTTAAGCATGATTTACTTAGGATACTTTAGGAATACCAGGCTGAGCAGTTCCGCCGGCTGTACGCCGTCGGTAAAAGGACGACTTTGTTGGTATTCCTTGGGATCCATCTACAAGACCACCCCTGGGGGTCCATCTACAAGACCACCCCTGGGGGTCCATCTAAAAGACCACCCCTGGGGGTCCATCTACAAGACCACCCCTGGGGGTCCATCTACAAGACCACCCCTGGGGGTCCATCTAAAAGACCACCCCTGGGGGTCCATCTACAAGACCACCCCTGGGGGTCCATCTAAAAGACCACCCCTGGGGGTCCATCTAAAAGACCACCCCTGGGGGTCCATCTAAAAGACCACCCCTGGGGGTCCATCTACAAGACCACCCCTGGGGGTCCTGGGACCCATTACATTGAAAACCTATTTACATCACTGATATGCAATTATGCATCTCAAAATGAATGTGCAAATAATGGTGGTGGTGGTCTTAATCGGTTTATGGGTGAGTGGTGAGTTTAGCGTCCCGGGACAATTTGTGGCAGATGTTATCAGGTTAACTGTCAGTCACGCGTGATTATGAATCCCACCAACGTTCTAGGGTAGACCCGCCTCACCATGTGTCTGATTGGCTCCCGGGAAGGCATCGTTTTACTGAGGTTAGGCCGTTCGGGTTAGGTTTAGGGGGGTGCATACTTAGTTTAGACTAGTCATGGGTTAGACATGCGTTAAGGTTAGGTTTAGGTGTGCTGCCCCGTGGGGGGTTAGGTTTAGGGTGAGGGTTTGAGATAGGTTGTAGTTGTATGACTAATGACTGGTCGCAAAAACGAGAACTGTCAATCACAACGACTACTGGCCAATCACAGCAGGACTTTCC
>NC_136805.1:39169417-39234417 GCF_951216825.1 Electrona antarctica
ACCTAACCTTAACCCATGTCTAACCAATGACTAGTCTAAACTAAGTATGCACCCCCCGTGGGAGCACCTTTTTATTATCTTCACATGTTTATATCTCTGTCGAGCACCTGGTTAGTTTGAAATGATTCATGGACATTACAGAGGCTTCCAAATAATGAACACAAGCAGTTTACATTTGTAACCAAACTGTGGTCAAATGCACATGCCACTTCCAAAATGGTATGTAACATTCTGTGCATCACTTTGGAAACCTTGTATTTGTGAAATGTGCTACGTAAATAAATTGGATTGGTTTGGATTAACATGTCATTTTCTGAAGGCCATTTTTAACCATAAACATAAGCCGGAAAATTAGTCTATTTGCTCAGACACTATGACGTAAAATTATCCAATTCATTGTCAATGGGAATTTAATTGTTATTATTATTTGCAAATAGCAACAAGCAGCTTGCTATTTTCAAATGGCCTAAATATATATATAGTGCTGAAGTGGTTTAGTGTCTTTTGAAATAATAATCAGAATCTACAAAAGTAACTAGTACGTTTTCAAATAAATGTAGTGGGGTAAAAGTACAATATTTGGATGCGAGATGTAGTGGAGTAGAAGTACAAGTATTGGAAATACTCAATTAGTCAAATGTACTTGGGTTACTTTCCACCTAGCCTCGGAAACCCAGACGTTTTTATTTCCAGGGAGAAAAAAAAAGTCTGGGGCCGAGTCCTCTTCAATTCAGCATAGAGTAGCGCAAACATCGCTCACTCTCTGCTGATTTCTGATCGTCTGCACCTTTGTTAAATTGACACACGCACACATGTACACACACATACTCCTCTCTCTGTCGCTCTAAGTAATTAGTCTCATGTCGCGCAGCTGCACATAGTTTCTCCCGGCGGATCCTGCCGGGAGCTGCCTATGCCATAAAAAGCATAGGTGAGTTCCAGGCTACTTTCCACCAGTGGAAACGTAGAGGTTAATTCATTTAGGCCCGACGTCTAAATTTAAAAAAATGTCTTCAAAATTCGGACAGTTTTCTGAAATACCTATGTTTCTGTATCCGTGGTGCTCAATATTTCATGTCAAGGACCCTAAAAATTATATGTAATTGGCCGCCGACCCCCCCCCATCTGAAAATATGTAGTTCCAGGGACCTCCCCCAGAAGCAAAGATTTGAGTTAAAAACGTTCGCTCTGAAAGAATATATTCAAACATTTTGGCCACATTTTCACGATAAAAAAAGCAGACCTACAAGCTCGTAGCGCGGCACTCGGTGCTGCGCTATGAGCTTGTAGATCTGCTATTTTTCAATAGCTAAATTATAACAATGCTTAGAACACCAAAAGGGGTTCCCGCCAAAAATGGGTTAAGACTAGAGAGAGAGAGAGAGAGAGAGGGCTTCCTTCTTGCACGTACCAGTTTGTAGTCCTCCAGCGCCTTGGGGTCGATGCCCTCTGCGTTGTAGATGTTGCCGTCGATCTCGCCCACGCCCACACACTTGGCCCCGTTCCTGTGGAGGTACCTCATGGAATGGAGACCCACGTTACCGAAGCCCTGCGGGGGGAGAGGGACGAGAAAGGGTGGAGAGAGGGGTTTTTATTAGCATTAGCATCATGACCATGTGTTCAGCGAAGAGCATTTACATCTGACAATGTACCGTGCATGTTCAAATCAGGTATACTTTTACATGAGTCGTTCCCAAACCTTTTCATGTCAAGGACCCCCAAAATTATACTCTTGGTGCCATCCTGTGGCCAGTACAAGTTATGACATCTACAGCTGATTAAATGTTGATAGCAGGCCGATACTAGATAAAGAGTGGCACTCTGGTGCCATCCTGTGGCCAACGTAAGTCATTACATCTAGCACTGATCCTACCCACCCATCACACCACAACATAATCCACCAACACATGCAAGGAATGCTACTACTATACTTGTGAGGACCTCCCATCCGTCTCCATTGATCTATGATCCATCTAGTCCCTTAGCCCTTTACAGAATAGACTGTGCTATTCTCCCTGATGAATTGAACATGGTGGACCCTCTTGTAAACAAGTGTAATGCTTAATTGGGTCGTCCACTCACAGTTAACAGCCTTTGTATTGAGTTTGTGCTTGAAATGTACTGTAATTCTGCAAACTGTTAATAAATATTTCAATCAATCAATCCCTCTACAGTAAACACCTGTGTGCCACAGATGGTACTGTGCTGCACACAGGTGTACCATGTATGAAAAAGAAAGCAATAATTCATAATTATAGATGGTCTTCCGAGAAAGAGGTCAAGGCCAATTCTAAGGGCAAGGAAACATGTGTGCACTATGCATGTGCACGTGCGTGTCTCTCTCTCTTTCTCTTATCTCTCTCTCGCTCTGACACAGGACAGTGGCAGGTTTATTTCCGTTTAGATGTCATGAACTTGCTGAGTCGAGTGAAGTAGAACGAACAAATTGTGTTTTTTGGACAAGCACCTCTGTTACAGTGGCCTGTACAGAGGTGACCCCCCTCCCCCCACCTCTGAGAGGTGGGGGGAGGGGGGGCGGGAGAGAGAGCGAGAGAGAGAGAGAGAGAGAGAGAGAGAGAGAGAGAGAAAGAGAGAGAGAGAGAAAGAGAGAGAGAAAAAGAGAGAGAGAGAGAGAGAGAGAGCGAGAGCGAGAGCGAGAGCGAGAGCGAGAGCGAGAGCGAGAGCGAGAGAGAAAGAAAGAAAGAAAGAAAGAGAAAGGAAAAGAAAAGCTCTCACTAACCCCTAAATGAGATGAGATACAGTACAGAAGAACAACAGCGGAATGAATCAATGTAAGAAAAATAAAGTCATGATAAAACTAGAAGCGGTATGACTGTGTTGTAAAGTGTAATGAAGGGACGTCAGAGAGAGAGAGAGAGAGAGAGAGACGTTGGTCTGCAGACAGACGGGAGACGGCGGTGAAGGAGCAGTGTTAGAAGGAGCAGTTTGCCGAGATTAGAACATAATGTACAGTAATAATGTACGCTCTGGACCGGGCCGAGTGACGTCGCGGGGGTGGGGGGGGGGGGGGGGAGGGAGGGAGGGGCGGTCTGAACCAGATCTGTTGGGATTGTGACAGAACGTCTCCTGATGCGTCACAATGAAGCACTTCGCTCGCTATAAGAATGAAGACTTCGATCCGACAGTGGGCGTGTCAGTGTGAGGGGTTGGGAAAAAGTACACATTTTGCAGTTTTTTTTAAGCATTAAGTTATACTTTAGCTGTTGAAAAATAGCAGATCTACAAGCTCGTAGCGCGGCACCGAGTGCCGTGCTACGAGCTTGTAGATCTGCTAATTTTTTTTATCGTGAAAAATGTTGTGCAAATCTTTGAATATATATTCTTTCAGAGCGAACGTTTTTAACTCAAATCTTTGCTTCTAGGGGGGGTACTTTAACTGTATTTGCGCCACGTACAAATATACTCGTACCTCCCAGCTATGGGATGTTATCTGCCAGCTACGTACATACTCGTCGCATCTAGCATATGTTAGTTAATTTGCTCTACCTCCTCTCAGCCACTCTCGCCATTCTCGCCCCATTTGTGCGTGCGTGCGTGCGTGTACCTGGATGACAAAGGTCTTGTCCTGGAAGCCGGGGTTCAGGCCCACCATGGCCATGTATGAAGCCTCGTTGATGAAGTTCTCGATGCCGTGGAACACTCCGCGACCCGTGGCGGAGATGCGACCGTGGATACCGCCCTGACTGATGGGCTTCCCCGTCACACACGCATGGGCGTTGATGTCCTACACACACACACAGAGAGAGAGAGAGAGAGAGAGAGAGAGAGAATTCAAGCAGAAGCAGAGATTTCACACAGAGATTTCAACTCTTGTGGACTTAAAGGGGCATTCCACTAATTTTCAACATTGTGCTATGTCATTAATATACCTTAGAGCTGTGTTTCCTAGAACTGTAAGTATGAAAAAAATCATTATGCCGCTATCATTTATTGAAAAATTAGGATCTAATTCACGCCAGCATTTTTTTAATTTTAGCTCTTATTTTGAAAAGCCGCCATTTCCGGTCCATGAGCAGTATGTCTTAACCTAGGAAACTACATGGAGCGGACAGGCCTTGTTTACCATCTGAAGCCAGACCGGAGCTCTGCAGAGCTCCAGATCATCATATCTGTGCCGTCAAAGAAACGCTGTTTTGACCAAAATGCCATCTGGGACAAGGAATAGGAGATACAGGCGATTGAAAGAAATGGATAGAATGGATTATTATGGCGAAGACGATTTAAGATGGGCGATCCAGTGCTGTGCTAACAACACAGCTAGCTAACCGGCTAACGTGACTTTAATTGTCGCCAATGGCGCTGAAAGTATTAACATGGTGAAACACATCTTGATGACATCATCAAGATGCGTTTCACCATGTTAATGATTTTTTTCAGATCTCCAGTTCTAGGAAACACAGAATGGTTGACCTTTTTATTATTTCCACACAACAGCTCTAAGGTATATTAATGACATAGCAAAATGTTGAAAATGAGTGGAATGCCCCTTTAATTGAAGGCAACCATATCGATGATGACGCTAAGGCAGGGGTGGGCAACTTTGACGATGGAGAGGGCCACTATATATCCACACTTACTCCAGAGGGCCACTATATATCCACACTCACTCGAGAGGGCCACTATATATCCACACTCACTCCAGAGGGCCACTATATATATATATCCACACTCACTCCAGAGGGCCACTATATATATATCCACACTCACTCCAGAGGGCCACTATATATCCACACTCACTCCAGAGGGCCACTATATATCCACACTCACTCCAGAGGGCCACTATATATCCACACTCACTCCAGAGGCCCACTATATATATATATATCCACACTCACTCCAGAGGGCCACTATATATATATCCACACTCACTCCAGAGGGCCACTATATATATATATCCACACTCACTCCAGAGGGCCACTATATAGTATATATCCACACTCACTCCAGAGGGCCACTATATATATATATCCACACTCACTCCAGAGGCCCACTATATATCCACACTCACTCCAGAGGCCCACTATATATCCACACTCACTCCAGAGGGCCACTATATATCCACACTCACTCCAGAGGGCCACTATATATCCACACTCAATCCAGAGGGGCCATGTTGCAAATTACCGTCGTAGCAAAAATAGCTGATCTACAAGCTCAAAACGTGTCGCAGTGGATCAGCTATTTTTGTTATTATTTGAATTGAAATCCTGAATATTTTTTTTGCTATTTTTCTAATTGGAATCCTGAAAAGTAACATTTTTAATTACTTTCAAATGCCTTTAATGATACAACATTTTAATACTGCTCATTGAGCTACTAATTTAGACTGAAGTAATTAAAGCGGGTCATGTTTACGAATCAATAATATATCAGTATTCGGATATTAACCTGAGGGCCACATTAAAGGACAACTTTAGTTTTTTTCAACCAAGGTTCATGTTCTAGGTTGTTATTAGAGAAAGTAAAAGATGAGTGTTTTTTTCATTTGCTGCTTTCTTTCGTTTTAGCGATTTTAGCTATTTTTGACAGGGGGGCGGGGGCATTCGAACATAGGGCTATTTTGTTTTACAAAATTTGATAGCGATTTTTTTTTTTTTTTATTTACTATAGTCCTACTAGACCCCAGGAAATTGCATCTGGCTACAAAAGATCACAGGATCTACTGAATGTGAAGGGGGGTACTATAGGGGGCTGCCATACAGGTCAGTTTGTCACCCCCTTCACATTCAGTGATCTTTTGTAGCCAGATGTAATTTCCTGGGGTCTAGTAGGACTATAGTAAATAATACAAAAATAAATCGCTATCAAATTTTGTAAAAACAATACATATTTAGCCCCATGTTCGAATGCCCCCGCCCCCCTGTCAAAAATAGCTAAAATCGCTAAAACGAAAGAAAGCAGCAAATGAAAAAGAATAACACTCATCTTATACTTTCTCTAATAACCTAAAACATGAACCTTGGTTGAAAAAAAATAAAGTTGTCCTTTAAGTGAAGGTGGGGGCCGCATGTGGCTCCCGGGCCACCAGTTGCCCATGTGTATACGCTAAGGCAAACAGTCACTGAACTACACTTCCCAGAATGCTGTGTGTTGGACACGTGGGGCAGAGCTAGACTCGGGTGTGGGGGACACACCGTGGACACCATGGCCAGATAAGATGGCAGATGGCTGCTGAACCATGTGCTGCTGAACGGTGACCACAGATGACATTTTCAGAGCGTCTGTGTGTGTGTATTATCGGTTATGTTCAGGCTTGGACCAATGGAACTAACGTAGTATACTTTAAGTTACTATTTATTAGTATGACTTTTTAATATTAATGATATAGCGTCATTAAAATAGACATTTTGACAATTACTTGAGGGCCCACAGGTCGAGAATCGCTGCTCTAATAATCTATGTCCAGTCCGCGCGCACACGCACACACACTTTTCACTGAATCAATATTGCCCTGGATGTGATCAAATAAGCCCTGTTTAACCAACTCGAATACATGGAGAGAATTTAAATGGAAAGTATTATCTAGATTTTTCAGGACGCCTCAAATAGTGGCCAAAATGGGTCCAAATCACTCGAATAGATGCTGGAGGGACTGTGGAGCACATATTGGGAATCATGCTCATATATTCTGGACATGCCCCAAATTGAGACCATTCTGGAGAGAGGTATCTGAAGCATTAAAATAAGTTTTCGGTCAAAACATTCCAGAGGATCCCATAGTAATGTTGTTAGGAATGTTGCCGGAAGGTCTGGAGGGTAGAGCCAAAATATATTTATTGCATGTGCTGCTTACAGCGGCTAAAACCAGCCCCGCCAACATACAGTATGTGGGTGGAAAAAGTATGGGACATTTACCAGATGGAACAAATTACTTATGCCCTGAGGCTTCAACCAAACATATTTAGTAAAAGATGGAGTCCTGTACTGCCTCTACTAATGAGGTAGCAGGTTTCGGAATCTCGAGTAACGACTCACTGAATACACTTCTCCCCAGACCTTCTGATGTGCTCATACTCTTTCCTCTGTCTCCAGTCATGTCTGTTCTCAGTTTTGTTCACTTCCCATTGTGGTCGACGCTCTGTTGTTTTTGTCTCGCTACTTATTTCCTTGTTTTATTCTGAATACTTGTAAATGTATGTGAAGTTGTTTGTGTGTATGAGTGTATAATATATATATATATATTTTGTGAAGGTATGAAACAGCTGAGGTTGTGTAAAAAAAAGAAAAAAAAGCAGTTGTAAGAAAAATGTATGCTTTTAATTCTGTGAAGTTGCCTAAACTGAAATAAAAACAAAGTAAAAAAAAAAAAAAAGCCCTGTTTGACTTCCTTTAAGGAGAATGTGATTAACTGATAGGGTCCTGACAAATGGCAGCAAAGATACGTTGTGAGCTGGTGGTATAGATCGCTGGATCGGTGGATTTACAGATAGGAATAGACCATCACACTGACAATGTCGTCATCACAACCCTAAGTTGACAGAATCCAGACTGAATCGCTTCGTTCAGCTGAGTGATTTTCTTTCTCACTTCGATTCTCAGTCTGGCAAACATGCTATTTCCAAGGGACGGAGCAGGGCAGGAGACGGCAGGCTTCCGATTGGTCTGTGGGTGTCGGGGTGGGACCAGTGGGCTTCCAATGTAAAATGTGAGTCGCTTTCCTGACGTGCCTACGTAATCGGAGACGTTTGGAAATCCGTCTCCAACAGGATGAAGCCAAAACGGAGAAGCAAAAAGAATAAGATAGTCGAGAAATAAAATCCTGTGTGTGTGTGTGTGTGTGTGTGTGTGTGTGTGTGTGTGTGTGTGTGTGTGTGTGTGTGTGTGTGTGTGTGTGTGTGTTGTTGTTGTTGTCTCACTGTGTGTGCGATGGTGTTGGCGTATGTGTCGGCGATCCAGGACATCTCCCTCTCTCCTGTGCTCATGTCAGGTGCAGGCACGTCGATGCCGGGTCCTGGGTGAAGAGGGGAGGAGGGAGGAGGAGAGGAGAAAGAAGGAGGCTTATTTTGGGCCAGCCAGCTGTGGTGGAGGAGCACACTCTCTTGTCACGCACAGGTCAGTGCCATGTAGCCGATTTATGTCACATAATAAATGACAGAGTGGCAGAGACTAGACGGTTGATTGACTGATTGACATTTTTACTGACGGAATTCACACACATACACATATTTTTACAAAAAAGATAAAACAAAGCTTGAGGTTTCTAATATATTTAATCCGTCTGATATACTTGTTTTTTTTATCCCAAGACTTTTGTAACACATTTTTTTCACCCATTCCTAGTGTCAATTAGCTAATCTAATCCTGGTCGCTACACTCCTCCCTTTTCACCTGACAGGGGGGAGTTTCCCAGGGTTGGACGTAGCGCCTGGAAGGAACACGTTATTCCAACCAGTTCCTTTCCCCTCCATCATGCGCCCCGGCTGGCCAGGGGGAGGTAGTTTAGAGACCAGTATTTACTTTTTCTTAACCCCTTAGACTAGTGTATTGTCACATAATACTGTAGGTCTATCTATGTACAGTACATAATCCATCCATTATCCAGTATACTGTACATGGAGTTTTGTGCCTGGTAGACATGGCAACATGGGAGTATAATAGCTGCATGTCGGCTGCATCTACATGTGCAGTCAAGAAGCAGATTAGAACAATATCTGGCAGTCATAGTCCATACTCTAAAAGGCCATAAGTCCATACTCTAAAATACACTAAGGTGAAAAGGTAAAACTATAAAATGATAGGTAAAATTTGCGCTTGCAGAACGAATTAATGTTAAACTCACTCGATAACTGCCGAGACTGAGTCACTTTGAAAAAAAACTAAAACAGAATAAGTGCAACTGCTAGATGTAAAAAGGTAGCATCGTTCTTCATAAACAGCCTATTATTTCATGAAGACGGACTGCACTTGCCCGCTGGGCAACCGGAAAGTTGAAAAAACTCCTCTTTGCCCGGAACGTTTTATTTACTTGCGGGCAGTCACGCAACCGTTTAGTGTCAGCTAATAAGGGCCAACTGACCAACGGGTGAACTTTGAAAAACATTACTCGATTATATCTATTAGTGACCACTGTGTGGAGGTCTTTACTGTGTACAAGTCAGCATCGAACAGAACAGAACAGAACGGAACTTTGTTGTTCACGTGAGTGACCCCAGGGGGTTGTAGTGTAAATTCCAGGTTTATGTGCCCCTTGTGTCATAAATACACACTCCCTACCCCCTCCCCATATGTCTGAGGACCAGCTCCAACAACAGTAAAATCCTCACCGCTGAATTAACTCTCATAGTGTGAAGAAAGAGGGGGAGTTGTGAGACGGTTTTGAGGACCGACAGAGACAGGGAACTTAAAGGAAGAGTGAATGTCTCAATGGGGATGAACGCACGAACGCACGAACACACACACACACACACACACACACACACACACACACACACACACACACACACACACACACACACACACACACACACACACACACACACACACACACACACACACACACACACACACACACACACACACACACACACACACACACACACACACAGTGGTTAAGGAAGTCAAGTGCGCAAGTGGGGAGTCGGGGACTGCTGTTGCTCCAACAGGGTCTATAAATAGTGGCATGGAGAGAATGCCGGTGGCTTCCTCACACATGCAGAGCTGTCTATAAACAACCACCATTGTGGTGTCCAGTCCGCCATGCTCACAGGCAGCCTGGCAGGGCTCTCATTCCGTCTGTGTTTGGGTTGAACACAATGCAGCCATTAACCCACATACAGTCCAAGGAGAACAGACTGGCTGTATGTACTGTATGTATGGTGGGGGGGGGGGAATTATGCAAGCTTGTGCGTGTGTGAGTGTGTGCGTGCGTGTAGTGCGTATACTCACCAATGAATCCCTTCTTGGCCAGCTCGATAGTGAACCTCCTTGTGATTTTCTCCAGCTCATTGTCCTGCAAGTGAATGATACATGTCGTTGATGAACACTGCTGGATCAACCAATCGAGAAGAATCGGTCACATAAATCAGGGGTTCTCAACCCGTGGGTCGCGACCCCTCGGGGGGTCGCCAAATTATTTTGGGGGGTCCCCAAATCATATAAAAAAAATAAAAAAACATAGTAGATGCATACACCTTCCCTAATGATTATATCTGGTTTCAGTATTTATTTATGGTGTATTGTCTCTATTATTAAGGTTATTGTAGCAGTCAATTTATATTGGGGGTCGGGAGGGGGCGGGGCGGGGGTCCCGAGACGTTGCCAAAGCATTTTCGGGGGTCCCCGGCCAAAAACGTTGAGAACCCCTGACATAAATGACCAATACAAATAAAGGCCTTTTTGTGGTGCATCAAGGATTTTCTACACGCTGGCACTACGCTGGGAGTTGTAGATCTGCTGATCTAAGAATAAATATAAAATCCATTCATAATAGTTAACCCATTTAGGACCGAGACAGATAAAAAAAAAAGAAAAAAAAAACGCCTTCTAAATACTGAACAAAATTACAAAAATGTTATATTGCTAATATACTGTACATAGCAACAAGAACCCCCAAAAGAGGTTCCCTTCGTGAACGTTTGTAAAATCATGTAAATTGCACAGTAAGAATATAAATCGGTAGTGCAACATCAATTGAAAATATTACCGTGAATGAAATCTCATCATCATGTGATAAATTATGTGGTATCGGAATGGCATAGACTGGCATGCTCGCCCGAAAACCAACACCAGCATTTTGGACAGTATTGGCAGCACTTCTGCCCCGTACCGTAGCATCATGTGTTACGTGACCTGGGGTGAGCAGAGGTTCTCTCTGTGTAGCGTGCATGCACCAGGGGGAACCCGCCGGCTAGCCGATTGCTATGGTTATGCGTCTAAACTTGAAAACCTCAGCAGCTTTTCTAGGTCAACAATTCAAGGAAACAGAATGACTGTGTGTGTCTGGTCTTGCCTGTGGCATGTGTGAGTGTGCGTGCCATGTGTGTGTGTGTGTGTGTATGTGGGGGAGGGAGAGAGGCTGATGTGGTAAGACTTACGGAGTAATTCCTGGGATTGATCTTGACTCCGGCTTTGGCCCCTCCAAACGGCACATCTGGGGGGGAGGGGGGAATGCAGTGGGGAAGACATGGGATTAGGATCACACAAACACGCACGCACACACACCTAAAATATTGTCTATATACTGTGCACATGTATACATTCATGAATCCACTTGCTTTTTTTTTTTTTTTTTTTATATAGGGGTTTCTTGTGACCCTACCATCCTATGGCAGGCAATATTGTCAAAATGTCAAACTTTCCTTATGCTTTAAGTAAAACAAACTAGGGGGTTTTCATGATTCTGAATCCATTCCAAGCATTAGTTTTGCACAAAAAACACTCCTTGGGCTAAAAACGGCCATAGACATCATGACAAAAGTGATGAGGTCAGCACATTTTGGGCACATTTGGGCAAGTGGCTATGGCTGCTTTTAGCCCAAGGAGTGTATTTTGTGCAAAACTAATGCTTGGAATGGATTCAGAATCATGAAAACCCCCTAGTTTGTTTTACTTAAAGCATAAGGAAAGTTTGACATTTTGACAATATTTGTCATATGCTACTTAAAGCAAAAGGAAAGTTTGACATTTTTGCCTGCCATAGGATGTTAATGGTAGGGTCACAAGAAACCCCTATGAAAACAATTGCTCAATACTGACAGCCAGTCAGCAAGTGGATTCATGAATGTATGTATGTATAGACAATATTTTAGGCCAATAAAAAAAAATCCCACCCGTCCACCTCGGCTGCCGAGGTGCTGACATTTGGACTGGGCTGGACATTTCTGGACTGGACATTTGGCCCCACTGCTGCACTCGTATCGGTTAGCGAAAATGCAACGTATGCCAGTTCTCATGCAGGTCTCGCCCAGGTGTTTTTTTTTTCTCCAAGGCTACTCATTAGGTGACTCATTGAGTCTCCTACCAGAGAATCCGCCGGTCATCAAATTATTGGATTAGGAATCGGTTGATGGTTGAAAACCACTGAGATACAGTAAATGATACGCTCTGGTATAGCCTACTTACCAACAACGGCACATTTGTAGGTCATCAACGACGCCAGGGCTTTCACCTCATCTACAGACACGTCGTTACTGTAACGGATACCTGGAAAAACAACACACGCCAGGTCAGTCCACAACGGGAAAAATACACATATCATACCGTAAACCAATCCACCCCTCACTGATTCCCTAATAGTGGGTCGGGGGAAACATTTGTATGGGTCCTTTATTATTATTATATTATTTACAAAATAATAATAATCCCAAACGAAAAAGAAAAAAAACGCCCCTCCCCCCAAGAAAAAAGCTAAATCAAGGGTCTTTCTCTTTAGGGTCTTGGGCTGAAAAGTTTGGGAACCACTGTACTAGATACAACCAAACACCAAGTATTTATATTTCTTCTATACTGTCACAAACAAAATTAAAAAAAGGTAGTCCTTCAGATTATAGAAAATACAAATGAAAATATCTCCTGCCTACCTCATCATTTTTTTTTTAAATGTTTTATCCCACAATTTTGTAACCCATTTTTTCACCCAGTGTCAATTATCTAATGTAATCCTGGGCGCTACACTTCCTCTGCCAACCTGGGGGGGCAGCGGACTGACCTCATGCTTCCTTCTATGCATGAGGAGTCCAAGCTGCTTCTTTTCACCCGACAGGGGAGAGTTTCCCCGGCTGGACATAGCGCGTGGAAGGAACACGTTATTCCGACCCTTTCCCCTCCATCAGGCGCCCCAGCTGGCCAGGGGGAGGTAGTTTAGAGACCAGGATTACGGCATGTTTTTGTGAGGGTACCTACCCTAGGGGACACGGGGAGAACATGCAAACTCCACACAGAAAGGCCCTTTCGCCAACCCCGCCTCGGGTATGGGCACTGATGACGCGGAGGAGGGAACACGCCCCCAGTGCCCACAGCGTCCCCAGTGGGAATCGAACCCAGGACCTTCTAGCTGTGAGGCGACAGCACTACCGACTGTGCCACCGTGCCCCCCTACCTCGTCATTGATTAATTAATAACGAGTATCATTTAATCATTAATATAACCCATGAGCCATAAAACAGAGGCTGTGTTCATATATTGGAGAAGTGGTTGAATCTTGTTGCAACACTGGAAATAAAAAAATGTCTGGGTTTTCCGAGGCTATTGCAACAATTTAACAAAGGTGCAGACAATCAGAAATCAGCAGAGAGTGAGCGACGTTTGTGCTACTGTATGCCAAATTGAAGTGGGACTCGTCCCCAGACTTTTTTTCTCTCCCTGGAAATAAAAATGTCTGGGTTTTTCCGAGGCTATTTTGCAACACCAGCTCCCGGCCCGTTTAGCCATTAGGCTGGACTGTCTGCAACGAGTGGACACTTTTAGGCCATAGAGCAAACTGTTCTACCGCACTCTACCACTCCAATCAATAGGCAAGATAAAGAGCAGCGTTTCACAGCAGATTGAGTCCAGTTGAAAGATCGGGGATTGGGCCATAAAATGTTCTGCTCTTCAGTTCAGCGCCGGCACAGAACGAACGAGCAGGGCTGCACTTAACAGGTCAGAGGCTAAATTGCTTCAGGAAGTCACTCACGGTCACACAGTCAACAGCCGTGAAGGGGGGCGGAGAGACAATGAGCCAATCCCACCACCTCACACATGATCCAACCTGAGCTAAACTAACCTCTTTGACACAACCTCAGAGACGATTCTACAAAAGGTCTTCTAAATCTGAACCTTTCTGAAAAACCTATGTTTCTATATCAGTGGTTCTCAAACTATTTTGTGTCAAGGACCCCCAGAATTATATGTATTTGGCCACCGACCCCCATCTGAAAATATGTTGTTCCGGGGACCCCCCAGAAGCAAAGCGATTTTTCAAAAATAGCAGATCTACAAGCTCGTAGCGCGGCACTCTGTGCCGCACTATGAGCTTGTAGATCTGCTATTTTTCAATAGCTACAGTATAACATAATGCTTAACCCTTAGAAGATGAAAGACGCCAATTGGCGTCTTCATCAGAATTCCGTAAATGATCAATGACGCCAATTGGCGTCTTCACAGTTTTTGATGAATCTAAACATATTAATATGCTCCGAAGCGCTGTTTAAATTCCTGAGCTTATATTCCAACTACATTACCCAGAAAACCCGTGTCACGTGACACACGTGTACGTGTTGCCATTGGAAGCTGGTCCCACCCCCTGTAAACAGTGGGGGCAGAGGGAGTCTTCATAGTTTTCATTGCTTTGCCTGTTTTGCCGTCTCGCCCGAGCGATTTTCTAGCAGAAAAAGTTTAAAGCAGTACTATTTATTTGAGCGAGTTTTGTGGTAGTAGTATTGATCCATACGCGTCCCAGTCGCCTTCTCCAGGCGGAGTGGCCCTGGTCCAGTGCTTACAGCGAGACTCGCTGCTCCCTCCCTCCTTTTTTCATTGTCTCCCCATCGTCGTCCGATGAGCTATACCGGGAAACCATTGAAGAAGACGATCAACCCGGAATGTTTTGAGGTAATCTTATTGTAGAAAATGCCCTTCTATAGTGATCAGAAATCATAAGATGATCGCTACAAATAGATGCTTGGATAATTACTACTACTAGTCAGATCATGACGCCAGAATGACTCACCACGATGGCCCCCAGCCATTAGCCAGCACCAAAGGTGCTGGCTAATGGTGTTGGTCGGTGCATTGGTGCTGGCTAATGGTTGGAGGGGGGGGTTGGTGTCGATCGGTTGGTTGATGCAGTACAAATGTATCGTAGCAGGCATGCACGCATGGCAGTACAAGTATTTTATATTGTAGCGTGCCTTATAGGCGATCTGATCTTTAGAGTAATGTTCGCTCCTTTTTATTTACTGTCTACAAAGACGGAGAACAAACATGCATCGTTTACTGAAGCAACGCGTGGTTGGTTATGATGACCTTGCTACAAGGATCGGAGGGGGGACGGGGAGTGAAGCTAACAGTAGCGTATTATATAAGATCTGTATGACGTTTCATTGACGTCTGAGCTTGCATGATAATTGCATTCATTGTATATTGTACACAATCATGATTGTACATTGTTTAGTGTGTCTCCATGTGATGATGATGATGACGATGATGTCAGATAGCCTACGTTCCCCCCCCCCCCCCCAACTGGCTATTGGCCGGGCTGACTACAGCTAAATGTTTATTTTTATATATTTAGAACTGGCATCAGATGAGGAGGAGGAGGAGGAGGATGATGATGATGATGATGATGAAGACGAAGAGTCAAGACTACGATGGAGTTCTCCGACACTGAACCGGATGCATTCATTCATTTCAGTTGTTGTTTTTTTTAAATTTAGCCTACACACACACACACCGTCAAGAACAACTGGAATGCAGTGGTTTGGGGACACTGGGGAGTTTGGGGACAACTGTTTTGTATGTAGGCCTATTTATTTTCTGTAATATTTATTATAATTGTATTATGTTAGTCATAAAAAATAAAAGACAAGCTTTTACAATGAGTTAGACCTGTCATGGCTATTTTGTTCACTATTCTGAGGTTTATGGTTTGACTAAGCGAGTTTCAACTGTGATTTACTCTGTAACGGTAGATGGTAAGAACCCAATTTTTTTGTTATAATACAGTATACATTCAAGTCTATATTTTGATACATATCATGGGCACAAAGTCATATAAAAAACAATGTCCTTGGATGTGTTTTTTATCAAAACTGTTTCTTCACAACAGGTTTTTGAGATACATGCATGAATAGACAAGGTACTGGTAAGACTATGTAAACATGGTATATATCAAAATGTGCGTTAGAATGTCTAATTTTACCCCAAAAAAGAATTGAGTTTATATGATGTTCCATTTCAGAGCTAGGGGGACTTTTAGCTGGATAGGTCAGATTGATCATGACTGACCATGCTATTTATAGATGGCAAAATATCTACAGTGGTACATGTGAGAAACTTTTTATTTTATTTTAATTGAACTAGACAACTCACCCTTTAAAATGAGATATTGCATGGCTATGTACGCCCAGCAGAAAAAAAGTTATTTAGAAAATAAAACTTCAACCGGGCATAACTTTTTTTGTTGTCCTAGAAACACTACCCAGTGTAAATGCAGGCTCTTTTAAATGGCTTCCAACACACAAACTAAACATTTTATCAACTCAGTTCATTTTTTTCCTGGAAGCAGACAAGCCAAGCTTTCTCTGAAGGTCTTTCGTTGTCACACATTCACAGCAGAGAATTTTCAATAAATCATTCAAAAACGCCATTTTTCCATAGAGAAGTCTACAAACTGTATAGAAATCCTTGAAACTCTCAAAGAGTTAAAACACCAAAAGGGGTTCCCACCCAGAATGGGTTGAAGTGGTCTCCCGGGGGCCCCCAGGGGTCCTTGAGCGAGGGGGTTCATGGGGCGGTCCCAAGCAAAATGAGTTTAACCACTTTAACCCCATACAGTATGCATACATCAGCTATTTGAAAATAGCCGAATGTGACGCATTGTGAGCTTGGAGATCAGTTATTTTCAAAGGGCTGAAGTGGTTATTACATGTATGCTTTGTGTTAATAATCAAAATCTACAAAGTAACTAGTAACTTGGAGTAAACTGAGATGTGGTGTAGTAGAAGTAAAATTACTAAAAATTGAAAATACTCCAGTAAAGTAAAGAAATACCTTGGTCATAATTGTACAGTACTTCAGTAACTATAATTAGTGCCTCCTATGTGCAAATTCAAAACAGGTGGTACGCACTACGCAGGGCAGTTGAGTGATATCTAACGAGCACTTCCAAACTGCAACACTTAGAAAAATAATGCAAAAAAAAAAAAAAGCAAGGACAGAAAGTAACTCATGACATGTCTACAGTGGACTTTTATGAAACAAACACTTTGAGGATAGAAAGACAATAATTCAAGCTTTTCGTACAGCTGCAATGTTGGCGAGTTTGACGTTGTGTAATACAATCAGATAGGACTGTTTGGATGAACGGGCTGTCTATGGGAAGTTGCACCTTGTTAGCACCCTGCCATTAACTTATATGGCAAGATGGCCGCGGTCTGCATATGGTCCATTGGTATGGCTAGAAGGAGAATAAAATCTGCACTCAGTAATAGCCTTTAGGAGTCTTGTTTAATAATGATGTAGGATTCCGCAGCAGTAGTCAAGCCAAACAGACAGCGTTTTCGGCACTCAGGTTCTTCGTCTGTGTAGCCATTGGCATGGCTAGAATGTGTGTGTGTGTGGGGCAACCAAATATAGTTCACCCAGTGTTAGCTTACACAGAGAAACCCCAAGGGCATCTGGCGCACGCCGCACACACACAGAGGAGACTGCAGCATAATGCTATATGGAGACAAAAGCTGTGTGCGCGGCGTGCGTGAGCCGTGAGCGAGTGTGTATTTCATTAGAAAAAGCAGCTCCCTGAAACGGAGCCAAGGAGACGAGGAAGGAAGGCAGCAGAGATTGATGCAAACCTCGCCCACTTGGCTCGTCTCTGCGGTGTGACATCATCTCTCCGGCGCAGGCCAATGACATCATTCAGTGCCCACCGCACCTACTCTTTTGATTGTCATCACTTCAGTCGCTTCCCCTCCATTGTGAGTCTGAGATTATAGACGCAGATAAATATAACACAGACTGTAAGCTGTAGTCGTCGATAAGTGATTCTCAATCTATTCAATTTCACGATTTTTTTCCCCTCTGGGACCCCACAGTAAAATCCTGTGTTATCATGTCATCAAAACGTTGAACAAGCAATAAACAGTGGAGCTTATCTTGTCAGTGAGCTGAGTTGGCTTTGTACGACGCTTATAAGGTCTTTAAATAAATACTTTTTGAAATGTCTATGGGAAAAATGCATTGGGAATTATTTCCTGGGCCTGGCGGCTGGCGTCGTCATGAAAGGGGGCGGGACTGCGACGCTGTATACTGTAACTGTAGAATAGATGAAGGCCAGTCGCCCCCAGTTATCACATTAGCAAACAGGCAGCCTGGTGTTTCCCTGGTCCTCTCTCTCTCTCTAGCTCTCTCTGTGTGTCTGTGTCTCTCTCTCTCTCTCTGATGTGAGTCAGAGGCCTACAGTGAAAACTGAAAACCCATGATCAGTGGTGTAAAGTAACTAAGTACTAAGTTTACTCAAGTAACTGTACTTGTAATTTCAAGGCACTTTTCGTCTTTTACTTTACTTGAGTTTATTCCCATTTTTCAATACTTTTATTATACTTCTAATCCACTACATCTCAGGAGCAATTATTGTACTTTTTACTCAACTGTACACTTATTTTACAGCTTTGCTTACCAGTTACTTTTTAGATTTATTTTGATTATCACTATAAAACATACATTAACCACTTCAGCCCTATACTGTATATATATATATACACTTCAGCTATTTGAAAATACCCACTGTTGTGAGTCTTGTGAAGTTGTGACTGAGCTTGTAGACCTGCTACTTTCAAAAGATGCACTTGTCAAATGGGGACATTATGCGTAACGAGTACTTTTGGTGTATATTTAGTATATTTTGATGACAATACTTTTGTACTTTATACTTGAAGTGAATGTTTGAATACCGGACCGGAACTTTTACTTAAAACAGAGTATTTCTGCATTGTGCTAATATTAGGACAGGGTGAGATATTAGAGGCAGATGACTTCACCAGCGAGACTGGGGACCACTGAAGGGAAACAGCCCGAAAGGAAAACAAGAAGAAGAAGTGCTATTGCTACTTTAACTCCAGTAAATGCTCATCATGAGGCCGTCGAACAAAGACGAGCCTGTACCCATATAGTACCCACCCTGACCAAACTATCTGCTCCATTAAGCCCATCATCCTGGTCGCCCCCGGACGCTGCAGCACATGAAACAAAGCGCACATATATTACCGTCTGTATGTAAACACATTCCACAGTAATGCGAGGCGGGTTGTTGTTGTGTTGTGTGACGTAAACAACAGTGCACCCACCACGCTACAGTTGTATGACCCACCCATAGCCTGGGCTCTGCCAGCCAGGTCTGCTTATTATTATTATTATAAGCGACTTTGGGCTTTGTTTTTCTGTGAAGTTGCTTGTAAATATTGGTAGTTGCGGGTTGCTTAAAGAGTGGTCCTCAAACATTGTCATGTCAAAGACCCCCAAATTAATATTGTATTTGTCCACGGACCCTGCGTCCAATGCATATACAGTGTAGGTAGTGCTTATGTGGCCTATATAGTTGCTTGTTTTGGGCTCGTGGTTGCTTATTTCTCTCGCAAAACCTGGCAACACTGCTGCAGTGGTCAGAGGAGGGAGGAGGAGAGGATGGAAAAAAGCAGGCCCTGTGAGTCAGAGCAGCCAGTGTTTATCTTCTGGGTCTACAGTAGTATACACCCTGACTTGTTCCCCCCCAAATGTTTAATTTACTGCCTTCAAGGGCCTTCACTGAAAACACCACTCCCCTATAATCATAGTTTCATCAGTGAATCGTCTACTCTACTCTACTGCAACTGCAAGATTCTTCTTATACATACAGCAATGCATGTATGTCTGCTGTGTCACTGACACCGTAGTTCTCGAGTTTCACATTTTTACTATGCGTTTTACATCATGTGCAAATGAACTTTGGGGACATGTGATTATTATTAACTGTGGCAACATAATCAAAACACATAGCAAAACATAGCAGATCTACAAGCTCACAACTCATTGAGATTCACCGTGAGCTTGTATGTAGATTGTCTAATTTCTGCTATTCGTTGCAGTATAACTTAAATGGTGATGTCATACACTAAAAACTAATCAAGGAATTACATTATAGGCAGTTGGATTGTAATGGTGTGCGAAGGTTAATCCTTATCCAAAGAAGAACTGCCCAGACATTAATCTAGTGGTGTGGAAAAGGGGCCTCTGTAAATCCAAGCTATTCATTTACGCCACGTGACATTGAAAGGAATCTCCACTCAAACCCGTTCTTCTGACTCATTTTCCAGTCTGCACTTGGCAGCTCTTCAAGGTAGAGTGCAGTGCCCCACCCTGCTTCAACATGCCAGGGGAAGCACATGCGCAAATATGCGCCCCCCACACACACACAAACACACACAGACCCCACCAAAGACAAACTAATCATTGCAGTGCGAAATCCACACATACCTGTCCTACACCCACCCTTCCATACCCACAAACACCCACACAACAACCATGAGCAGTGTATGCTTGTATATCTGCCATGACTTTTGAATAGCAAACGCAAACATCTAAAATGACACAAATGCTTTCCAACACCCCGACCTCGACCCCAAACCTTCTGAAAGCCGCAGCCTACAGCTATACACAGGACTGTCAACAAAGTAAGTACACTGACATTATGGGTTCAAAACTACATACACTAAGGGTTGCCCACCTGCTCCTGGCAGGTAAATAAAACTTCTGGGCAGGTGGAGTCTGCTTTCAGGTTGCAAGTGCTTGTTTGAGAGGGGATAACGCAACGGTCTAATAAACACAACATGAGATATCTGTCTAAACACCTGAACATGGCCAGAGCTCTCTGGTCTGTGGAATGTAAAATAAGAGCACTGCACTGTTACCTATAATGTGCTGTTTTTTCACTGTTGCTACAGACAAAATTAATGTGAACCGATAGTCATGTTCATGGCTAGGCATTTGGCATACAAATTGAGGTATGACATTTTTATGTTAAAGGAGCATTCAGTGATTTGGGTGATTTGGAAAACCCCCTGGTCCGCCCGGGTAACAAGATGTGCACATGCACACGTGACAAGCCAACAGCACGCACACCAAGGCTCATCCTGATTGGATGAAGACTTGGCCACCTAGCCAAAAACGAAACCTACGTTTTTTTTACCCCAAGGGGCTCACTGGGGACAAGGAGGAACTCCTTATGGTCAGCACACTCTATAGTAGGGAGGATTATCACAACAAAACAAAAAATAAGTTATATTTGAATTAAGTGAAATCACTGAATATACCTATAACGTTAAAATTGTACCTGTCATTTTATAATGATTTTTTTTTACTTTTGTGGCAAGTGGGCAACTAGAACATGACCTGTACTTGCCCAACGGGCAAGTGCCTCTGAGACCTTAATAGTGTCAACCCCTGTACATACATAGCAACTAGATAATAAGTAAGCTTATTACATGGCTTGGTTGAATGCTTGATTCTGATTGGTCAATCGCTTAATTCAGCGGTGAATTATGTGTCGATAATGACCGCTCCGCTGTATAACAGACCGCTGCCTAATCAAACCCTCTGAGCACCAGCTGCGCGGCTGCGCCCCGCTTGATTTACTGCTGTTTCCAACATGACAGCCATGTAAACACACACACACTAGTGACACACAATGTCATTTACAGCTAAACATTGCTCTTAAAAATGTTTTTGAAAACATTTGAGCGAGAAATAGATGAAGCAGGACCCGAAAATGGATTCTATTTGATCAACTCACTTCCTTGTTTTCCGACAGTGCTGCAGCAGTGCAGCCCTGCAGCTGCAGACGCAGCCAGCGCGAATTTATGGAATACTTTTTTTGTTGTGTTTTGGGTCAATGTATTAATTTATGTTAGTTAGCCATGTAATAAGCGGGATAATATCTAGCTAGGTGGTCATTGTCGGGAGATAATTCACCTCACCGACAGGGAGTTTAACCACCGAGGCCAGATATTATCCCTTACATAAGTGTCTCAGCTTAACACATGAGTAAAACTAACAGGTGACCTAACGGGATGCAGGAAAGTTAACCTGCAATGTGCTATGAGGAGCAAAAGATACCCATGTGCCAGAGTCCAATGTACAGTACCACAAGCGGTTATTGTGTGGTGGTACAGCCTTTGCACTTTACCTTGATCAAGGGTCTACACGCAACATCAATGATTAAACCCACTGCAAAATAACAGCTCTTGACCCCCCGTACTCCCCTGTTATGCCACAGTTGGCCCTGAGAGGAGTATTACATTGGCTTTGGTTTATAGACCGTCGGTCAACAGTCACTCAAACAAGATAGCAGATCTACTACTGGTAGATTACCAGTAGTAGTATTAAACTGAGTTACCACCTCAGTTTGAATGATGATCAATGGTATCCTATCCTGTTAATAGGCCTATTTTATGATGATTGATACTATTGACTTGCATGGTTCAACCACTCCCACTTGAAATCACATTTCCTTCATTTCAGTCTCTTGCTGAAATGAATGAAATGTGATTTCAAGGTGGCGTGGTTGGTGGCGTCGGTATCGATCGACACGCAAGTTATCGAACTAGTTGCTTGCTATAGTAGAGACGAATCCACGGACGGTTGCCCTGTAGGCAATCAATGCTACCCCCTCGTGGATGTGTCTATACCTTACTTACTACTACCCAGTTGGAGAAACACAGCTGCCCAGAATAAATCTGCACTAGCCAGATCACTATCTACAGTAGGCTATAGAAGATGAACAGGTGCAATGGACATGTTTCACAGTAGCAACACAGTAACACTATTGGGCCAATGTCCAGTCAAACATGGCCTCCGACTGGGTGATTCAATGACAAGTCCACCCCCCCCCCCCCCCCACCCCCCTCCCCTCTCCCTCAGCAGAATATCTACTTCTTCCCCCCTCCTCTTGCCTGTGCACGGTGCACCCTCCCCCACCTGTCATACCACACTGACTGTCATACCACACTGACAAATAGGAATGCCTCCATTCATTCCTCCCACTCCGCCCCGTATAGCTCGTCCCCCCTCACCCACAGCCTCGCCGCGCTGTACTGTACGACGTACGTCATGTCCTCTCCCGCTGAGAGAAACTACCCATGATTCCCCAGAAATGAACCTTGAACTTTGAACCCAGCGAGGTAATTCATTCTACACCCGACGCTAACCAACCGCTGCTGGAGCGAAACAAACAAGACACATCACGTCTCTCAGACACATCTGTCATTATTGTCATGGTCGTTATTTATCTCACATATTGTTCGACTGGTTTGACTGGATCAGCACGTAGGTCTGACTGCGAGGGGTCTTGCATATAAATAGGAATCACATGTTGTGTGTGTCACATCATGCAGCAAACAGGGTAAGGATGGACCAACTAAAGTGCACCTGATGCCCACATTGTAGTTAGCTTCCTCCTCCACAACCACTTCTCCACCAGCATCCATCACACACATTTAGCACCTGCTACACTTTTTGAGTGGTGCGACCACTCCTATAGACAGCTGTGTGTGTGGCTGTGTCTGTCTCTGTGTCCCTGGCTGTGTCAGAGCACGGAAATAGCGTTATAGCCAGCGTTTGTTCACCACCAAGTGTCACAGTTGCACAGCCTAACACACAGATACACACAGGCCAGGGAGGAGGGCCAGTACAGTACAGTACAGTACAGTACAACTCACTTCAGACGGGTCTGATTTTTTTTAAACTATCCTAATTATAATATGTTCAAGGAGCACGGCCAATTAGAATATAAGGATGTTGCAAGACCATGACAACTTGTGTTGTCAACTAAGGGTGGCAAAAACACTAGCCTCGGAGGAAGACTAATAGATGCATTTCACCGAGTTTGCCTTTTACTTTCGTATCGTAGTAAAAGTCAGACTCGATAAAAAATACATCTAGTATGATAGTCTTGATCCAAGGCTAATAAAATACAATGTGTCAACCATTCAACAGATTATTTTTGACATGAAATAGCAGGGTAAATAAATGCAGGTGTTACAGATGAAACCTTTTAAAGGTAAACAGAGTCAGGGTGCCGCTATTGTGTACTATACGTTGGTTCACCGTCTCCTAGGTGACACACTAAATAAAACGGATCTTTAATGGTAACACACCTGTGTTGACCCGATTATTTCATGTCAAGAAGAAAGCATAATTGCCACAAAAAGGGTCCACTACTGACACCCACAATGACAGGAGCTGGGGCTCCTGCAACTTTACTTGACAGCTAACTTTAAAGCCACATGTTGCACTGGAAGGTCATGCAAAGAAATGACACTCCTTAAAGACATATAAAGACAGTGCCACCACCACCAGCAGCAGCACTGACAACAACTGTTTAAGACAAAATGGTAAAGGCTATACTCTGTTAAAAAACAATGTCCGTCACGTCAAGCAACACAATGCAACACCAAAACAGCAGCTGATACAGTGACAGTGTGGGGCTACTACTGCTGCTAATGCTAGCTGCCTGTCAGACTCAAGTGGACCCCCCCACACACACACAAGTGACAGTGACAGGGGGGAGGATTCCTCGGTGCCTTACCCCCCTTGCAGGGCGTCCTGTGCTGGCTGTGCTGTGCGCGGTACGCCTCGATCACCTCCCACTCGCCGTTGTCCCTCTTGATGGGGAAGTTGACGCTCAGGACGTGGTTGCAGGGCTTGATGATGCGGAGGATCCCCTTAACGCGCTTCCTTTTCTGCTCGGCGGTCTCCTTGCTCGTCCGCAGGTCCTCCACCAGCTGGTCCTCGACGATGCTGGCGCCGCGGTCGAAGAAGCCCTCCACCATGCGGAAGAAGTTGGGGTTGTCGGGCTCGTCGGTCGCCGCGGAGCCGTAGTGTCGCACCCGAGACGCGGCGGAGGACACCGCCGGCAGAGCGGCTTCCACGCAGCCGGAGGCCAGCGCCGCGCTCCCCGCGGAGCGGGTGAGCAGCTCCCCGAAATAGCGGTACATGGTGGTGTGGGTTTAAAAAAAAACAAAGAGACAACAGGGGAAGGGCGGCTAACTGTTGGAAGCAACTAAATAAATGGCCAAAACAAAGAGGGGTGGACAGACACCGGGGAGAGAAAGAAGGGAAGAATGAGCGACACAGCAGCTCGCTTCACTGTGTCTCGTCCTCTGTGGAGCTGGGCGTGAGTGGAGCGACTTCCTGTGTGTACGGTGGCTTTAAAAACAGAGAGTGATGTGTGAGTAATATATGGTGTCAGTGTGCAGTGGTTGGATCTGGGATTTCTACTCTCTTCTCTCTGGATGAGAGCAGAGAGGCGAGGAAGAGGAGGAGGAGGAAGGGAAGGGAAGGAAAGAGGAGGGTCGTTACAGATAGGGCGCGTCCCCGCTGGAGTGGAGAGGAGATAAGTGCATGCGCGCTGCCGAGAATGCACCAATTATGAATCATAATTGGTGCATTGACTGCATTCTCGGCTCTTATAATATCGTTCGTTCGTATCATAATTTATGATACAGTCTGAGAGTCACAGACAGTATTATTATTAACTTAATTGAAACGTTTTCAAGGATCATACCCAACCCCAGTACAGTACGGTATGCATTTGGCCCAGGGCTGGATTAATCCCCATGAGTGCCCCTGTGCATATCATTTTTAGTGCCCCCCCATAGCGCGGGGCGACCGACCCTGAACACAATAGAACACAATACAATAGGCATATAGGTCTTATAACATTTTCAGCAGCAGTTGGCACAGCACAGCTCGGCCTGGGCCGGCCATAAGAACACAACACAGTGTCAGTGGAACAGGTGAGGCAATAAGCACATCAATATAGGCCTGATGTGTAACATTAATTATCCTGAACCAGGATCGAACCCAGTACAATAAATTACATGATTGGATTTTTTTATTTCAAAATCCGCAAACAAAAGTACAGTACTGTTGTTACTAAAATACCCCCCCCCCCAATTAACTCTCTCTTGACAGCTGCATGTCATGCCTGGTGCTGGTGTGTTGACATCATTCTTTCAAGGGTTCTTCTCAAATTATAAATACTGTTAAACACAGCAACACGGCTAAACACAGCAACCAGCTCTACATTACACATTACCAGAAAAATAATATATATAATTATATAAATGCATAAATACAAAAAGGATATACATTGTGTATATGGCTCAAGAGGTAGAGCAGGTCGTCCAATGATCCATGGGTCGGGGTTCGAATCCCGGGTCCTCCTGTCTACATGTTGAAGTGTCCTTGGGCAAGACACTGAACCCCAAAGGCGCTATATAAATGCACCATTTACCATTTACCAGTTGTGAATTAATTAATTGCCACGGTGCCCTCCTTGCCAAGTGCCCCTGTGCAGCTGCACATAGCGGCCTATGGTTAATCCGGCCCTGATTTGGCCACAGCTAGGGCCCCATAACTCTCTGAATTCGTATGTAGAAATGGAATGGTCCATTTGGTTCCATGTTCTACACTCTCAGAGTTACAGACCTGCTGTAAGACTCCATTTGGTTCCATTTTCTACACTCTCAGAGTTACAGACCTGCTGTAAGGCTCCATTTGGTTCCATTTTCTACACTCTCAGAGTTACAGACCTGCTGTAAGGCTCCATTTGGTTCCATTTTCTACACTCTCAGAGTTACAGACCTGCTGTAAGGCTCCATTTGGTTCCATTTTCTACACTCTCAGCGTTACAGACCTGCTGTAAGGCTCCATTTGGTTCCATTTTCTACACTCTGTAATGGGAAAATTACATTTCAATCCATGTAAGGCAACTGCTCACAGAGGTAGAACAGGAAGCCATCTTCCACCTGTTACCAGCAGTCAAAAGCCTATTTGTGTGAATTCTAGCAGACTGGAAAAGACCATATAAAGTCATGTGTTAAAGGAGTGTCTTGTTGTTTTCCAACCATGTGTTTCTTATTTTGAGAACTCTCGAACTGTATAAGAGAGGGTGTCAACCTGTGATTGGGAGATGTCATGATACATTGGTATGGTGGCATTTCCAGGAGCGCTCTTGATTAAATCCGTGATTGTGTTCCCAACACTTTTAAACCTTTCCTTGGTTCTGGATTTTGACTTCATTACACTTTGATTATGAGTTTAAGATATCCACTACATTTATAGCGCTGTGCTCTCAGAGTTACAGACCTGCTGTAAGGCTCCATTTGGTTCCATTTTCTACACTCTCAGAGTTACAGACCTGCTGTAAGGCTCCATTTGGTTCCATTTTCTATACACTCTCAGAGTTACAGACCTGCTGTAAGCGTCCATTTGGTTCCATTTTCTACACTCTCAGAGTTATAGGCACTACACTGATTTTGTTATGTAATAAAAAGAATAGTGTGGTGAACTGACCTGTGGACATTATTCTTTGCACCCATACCCACTTAATTTAAGTTGTTTACTTTTAACCCTCTGGCGTCTAGCATTTTGTTTTTAAATTACTATTTCAATTCAAATTCAATTCAATTCAAATGAGCTTTAATTGGTATGAGAACATTACCAAAGCAAAAGTGGAACAAAACAATCAAGATAAAACAATAAAATAAACGTGCAAACAGATCTGTGTTACATCTTATCTTGGAAACTAGCCTATAAAAAGATTGTGCATTTTCTGTCAGAGATACATCCATATAGGAGATGCTTCATACTTTTGAAAGTTGACAGTAGTATTTAAATGTTTTTGCATTCATTTGGATATAAACATTTGCGTGATTTTCAAAACTCTCCTTGGGTGATTGTAATCCGTGGGAAGTATATGTCTCTGATGTCTTATTGGTACTGCAGACGATTAGGAAGTGCAGCTGCAGTCTCTACCTCGTGTTGTGTGCAGTGGGTGCATAGTCTGTCTTCTCTTGGGAGCCAGGTCTATATTGAGTTAAACCATAGTTGACTATCTATATCCTTGGCTGACATTGCTGACTGAGACTGACTAATAATTTCAGAATGACTCAGCCATACATGGAAACTGCACCGGTCTAGTCATTCATTAGCCTATGAACAGCAACATCTGTACTTTGTCTCTCTGGTCCTATCAAAGGGGTTCTGTAGCTGTTATCAGCATATCAGAGATCATCTGTGAGAGAGAGAGGGGGGGGGGGGGGGGGGTGTAGAGAAGAGAAGGCCAGTTGGTAGGACTGGTCTAGGCCTGTCATAGTTGCTTTTTTGTGCAACTATGACAGTGAAACCAGGTAATGTGTCATTTTGCACATTTTGCAAGTGACATTTGGAGAATTGTTGGTATCAATTCTAAAATATAAAAAAATAAAAATGATAAAAATTGACATGTGAAACAAACAATCATAAGGTATTCTTTTTTTTAATATATATTTGTGTGAGAAGAATGTGTTTCTATACCTAGATGGGAACCCTGTTCAAACAACTCCCTTCCAAAAAACGCTACCAGAGCATCAAATCTCGCACCACCCGTCTCAGTAACAGTTTCTTCCCCCAGGCAGTCAGGCTGCTGAACAGCTGACATTGAACTGTATTGCACTGTATTGTCACTTCACTTGCACTTTTTTTCTGTGTTTTTGTCTTTTTCTTTGCACTATAGATGTTTGTTTATGTCCTGTGTATGTAAGACTGAGAATGCTCTGAGCAAAATAAATGTCATTATATTTATACTCTGTATGTATACATTATGACAAATAAACCTGAACCTGAACCTGAACCTGGAAGGTGCACAACACATGCAAGCCTGACCCTTTGAGAACTCTCTGACCTGCATGCTGTTTACTGTACAACCAGAGGAAGTTTTGTGCTTTTAGCCACAACAGGAAGGCAGCTCTTCTCAAGGCCACCTACTGGTTCTGCTTGACTGAATCAAGTGGCAGCGGTGGCCGAACGGATAGCGGCGCGGTCTTGATACCGGAAGGTTCCTAGTTCGAATCAGCCGTCCGACACGTTAAAATTACCACCGCTGAAGTGCCCTTGAACAAGGCATTGAACTACGATGAAATGTGTTCTATGAGCAGGGCCTGGCTGGAAACAAGTTCTTGAGCTTAGCCCAGATACCCTGGGTAAATATAGATTTCATTTCATTTCATTTCAAGTGTTAAATTGACACAGTCAGCCCATAGATATACCACTTTTTACTTAAAGGGGAAAAAAGCTGATTTCCTGGGCCGTGGCTCAGCGGTCCGGGTACCTTGGCTGGTGGTCTAGCCTGGCAGTGTGCCGCGGGTTCGACTCCCGATCCCGAAGGCCTTCACTGCATGTCACCCCCCCCCCCAACTCTCTACCCATTTCCTTTCAGCCTACTGTCTATCCCTCCATAAAAAATATAAAATAAAAGCGAAAGTCACAAAAAAACATTAAAAAACAAAAAAGCTAATTTCCGCTTCAACCAAACATAATTTATTGGAGTCCTATAATGCCTTTACTAATGAGGTAATAGGTATTGGAATCTTGAGTAACAATTCACCAAAATACACTTCTCCCCAGACCTTCCGGTACATTCATATGCCTGCCTTTGTCCCCAGTCTGTATGTATTCAGTAAAGCTCTTATTATCGTGCGTGCGTGTGTGCACGTGCGTGCGTGCGAGCATGCGCACATGTCTTGCTGAATGTACACATATGGGCGGCAGCAGCGGTGGCTCAGGGGTTGCCTGTTCGAATCTGGGCTCCCCCAGAGTTAGTGTCGAAGTGTCCTTGAGCAAGACACTGAACCCCTAATTGCTCCTGATGTGCAGGTTGGTGCCTTGCATGGTTTCCGCCGCCATCGGCGTATGAATGTGTGTGTGAATGGGTGAATTGATGCACAATCTATGTAAAGGGTGACTGTGGCTCAGGAGGTAGAGCAGGTCGTCCAATGATCCATGGGTCGGAGGTTCGAATCCCGGCTCCTCCTGTCTACATGTCAAAGTGTCCTTGGGCAAGACACTGAACCCCAAATTGCTCCCGATGTGCTGGTTGGTACCTTGCATGGCTTCTGCCACAATCGGTGTATGAATGTCTGTGTGAATGGGTGAATGTAATGCACAATCTATGTAAAGCGCCTTGGATAAAGGCGCTATATAAATGCACCATTTTATTTAAAGCGCCTTGGATAAAGGCGCTATATAAATGCACCATTTACCATATGTCTATCTATATAATGTATTGAAGTAAAGTAAGTGTGTAAACAGGTCATTCCTTGAGCTCTGCCGAGAGGTCCCAGGAGTGTCATCTGGTTGAGAGGGAAGGAGGAAGATAGGGGAGATGGTGGGACAGGTTCCCTTCATTGAGCTGTGACAGGGACAAACATGGCCTCTCTTGGCTCAGCCTGGGAGCAAGGGGGAGAGTGGATGAAAGCAAGGACTTATTTATAAATAGGCAGGAAAACAATGGCATATTTCTTACTGTGATCTTTGGCGTCCCCCTCAAGGGAAGCCCAGACTCCGGGCAGGGAAACACCGAGAGAGGACAGATGTCTTCAGCCAAGTGATGAAGCATGTCACCATGCTATCTGCCAGACACCTTTTGTTTAGCTAGACTGACATTTGTTGACAAGATGATTCTTGTATAAAGGACAGCACCATAATCTTGGGTAATAAATAGTTACATTTAAAGGCATGATGGGACTATAGGATGACACAAAAAATAAAATAAAACTGTAAAAATGATGCAGGATGAATTAAACAAGCGATTAAACTTGTAGGCTACAAGGTGAAGATGAAATTGATAACATTAATGCAACAAACCTGCAATAAAAGCAATAAAAAAGTCACCTGCTACCAAGGGCTTCCTGTGCAACCTTAGATGGTGCTACAGAGGCAGAGGAGTGCAAGGAGAGAACGACAAATGATAGAGGAAGAGCGATGTTGCTTGGTTTTGTCCGCATTAAGGCTCTGCCCTAATGGCCTGCACCTGTGGACTCGACTCTGCACAGGAGATAAGATTAGCGTTGTCCCCGCTCTGGCACAAATACAGGTACAAATTCATATACACAAACAGACAACAAGCACTGAACCAACTTCACAACGTGAAAAAGCAAATTCTATTCGTATTTGTTCAAGTGGGATTAAAGTAAGAGGTTCAGATTACATTATGTTAGTACACAATGCACAGCATATATTATCGGTAATTTGGATGTTCTCTGATAGAATATAGTCCCCCTTGGGGGTGCATTTCTTTTTGTCATTATATTTGCACATGAAACTTGTCCTCTACATTTACCCATATTACAGTGCAATTAGGGGTTAAGAGTCTTGCTCAGGGACAAACATCGATTTGACACATTGCTGGCCTGGAATCAAACCTGCGACGACCGGGACCTCTGGCTTCCCAGGCTGGCTCACTAACCACGCAGCTATGGCCGCCCTCAAGTATAGGCTGTGCAACCGGTAATCTTTTCCAGATGTCACGTGGCCAAAGCCATCAATACTTAAACGATCTTCCATGATGTACATGAAACAATGCCAGAATTTCTCCTATATTAACTAATCCACTATGGTAATAAAGTTTTATCTCTCCATTGCCCCATCCCAGTACGTACTTCACTTTTCAGTGTGTGTGTGTGTGTGTGTGTGTGTGTGTGCGTGCATGCGTGCGTGTAGGGGGGGGTAGAAGGTCACCCGTGCCTATCCGTCCCATTATTTTCTCTAGATAAGAAAGCAAGCAGTAAAGATAATCGTGGATTTCTCACACACTAATACTGAAGATCACGTGAGGCATTGTGTCTGAGCGTTGAGCGTCATCTAAACACACTGATGATGAGGATGATGCTCCTGAAGTTGAACTCCAAAACATGACTCACGTTTTCTTTTTCCCCTCCTTCTTTTATTTATTTTATCTTTAAAACTAATATGGTCTTCTGGTCTTGCTGTGGGGAGAGTTTTATCACGCTCATCCCAGCACTGAGTGATATGAGCGAGCGCCTTATAGCCTGTCTGTTAGTCAGAGCATCTATAATCTTATCTACAGCCTATGAAACCCTTTTGAAATGAATTGCAGAGCTCCAGACCAGATGGCAGTGATGTCGTGTGAGGCTTTTCATCTGACTGACACTGGTGTTGATTTCGTCACAAAAAAATAAAATAAAAATAAGACGAAAAATGTTCGTCTAAGAAAACTAAGCTATGATGACTAAAACTAAGACTAAATATACTGACAATTTCGTCAACAAATAAAAACTAGACTAAAATGTTAGGAAGGGACTAGTGGACAAGAGATCCAGTATAAGTCATTTTACACATTTTACACAAATGACTTACACAGTATAAGTTATTTTACGCTTGTAGATCACGTTGTGGTCTACGTGTTGCAGTTGTGAGCTTGTAGATCGGCTATTTTCAGCAAGTGTAAAAATAGTCATTACAACGGCATCAAGGCCCGCCAAAATACATTTTAGTCGACTAAATCACCTGTAGATTTAGTCGACTAAAATCTCATGACATTAAGTCGACTAAAACTAAACCAACAATTACACATTCCAGGTGACTAAAATGTGACTAAAACAAAGTGAAAACTACCACCACTGCTCCTAATATTAGGAAGAAAATCCCGTATTATGACCAGCTGCTGTGTAAGCACAACACACACACAAACACACACACACACACACACATTTATTTTGGGGATTCACGCACTGAAAATGTTGAGAACCACTGATCTAAGAAAACGCCAACGGTCATTGTTGTTATAGTATATGTGACCAAACAGAAAACAGGCCTGAAAGGTTCACTTCTGTGGTCTCTAACATTACACCTAGCTACATGTTTAAGCATTTATTTCATATTTACATGTCGATTTAAGCTCTGACACTTATTTCAGACATGCTCTAGTATGTGGAGAGTCTGCCTGTGGTATTAACTCATTTTGGAGAAGAAGAAAAAAGTTTTTCTCCTCTGGTGAAAAGCTGGATGTTGCGCGATGGCAGGCTCTCAGTCAAATCTGGTCACATATGTCAGTGTCACACATCGAACATATAGCCAATCCACAACCTATACATTTGTCGTTGCATGACTCTGACTGGCACACCAAGTCTAAGACCAGCCTTGCACTATATATTTCCCTAGTATCCACCCATGCAGTTCTTTGGCCAACGGGCAAAACAGCTTGGCTGATAATTGGAATAATTGGTGATTGCAGAGCAGCAATAAGAACACTGCATGTGGTGCGATTGCCTTTGATTGTATGTTTTGCACAACCACTCTTCTCCTCGACCCCCCCCGCCTCTGTTTCATTTTCTGTGACTCTCTCTCTCTCTCTCTCTCTCAGCCTTCTCAATCTGTCTCTCCTCTACTACGTCACGTGCGTTGTATGTTCTCCAGCTGCACGGACAGACGTGCAGTGATTTGTCGCCGTGTTTGTTTCAGGAGGTTGGGCCCACCTCTCTCTCCGCTTATTGGCTGGCGGCCTGACAACACCCACCAAGCCACGGTGAGGTGAGAGATTGGGGGAAGGGACTAGTACTAAAGACAGTGGAGCAGAGGGGAGTGGTGAAGGGAGCGTTGGGGTCGTTAATGGGTGCCCTGCATGGTGGAAATGATTGTTGTAAACAGCTCCGTTCAGCAGGGTCGGTCGTGGCGGTGGGTTGGAAACGTGTTTTTTTTTTAAATTCTTTATTTACCCAGGGAAGTAGCTGAGCACAGGTGCTCATTTTCAGCAACACCCTGCACATAGAAACACCTACACGCGCGCGCGCGCGCACACACACACACACACACACACACACACACACACACACACACACACACACACACACACACACACACACACACACACACACACACACACACACACACAAGAACCTGGGAGCTGACCAGTACAACCACAGTCTCATACTGTTGGCCACTAAGCAGCTCCAGGGGGAGCAGTTGGGGGTTCAGTGCCTTGCTCAAGGGCACTTCAGCGGTGTTGGGTGAGTGATGACAATCACTTCCCCACCCAAATTTTTCCTGCCCGTCCGGGGAATCGAGCCGGCAACCTTTCGGCAACAAGGGCACTCCTCTAACCCTTAGGCCACCGCTGCCCCTGTTCAATCTGTTCCGTCGGTCTCTCTGTCGCTGTGATTCTTTTTCCTTTCCTTCCTTTTTCTTTCCTTTTCCAGCGGGCAGCGGGTCAGCCCCCATTATCACCACTAATACACTGATTCAATTACCCGGCCTCGATGCCCAGTGATTGATTCCCCCATGGCATTAGACTGCTATAAGACACAACTCACCCCTGCTGAAACCGAGCTGAACAGGCACGCACGCACGCACGCACGCACGCACGCACACACGCACACACACACGCACACACACACACACACACACACACACACACACACACACACACACACACACACACACACACACACACACACACACACACACACACACACACACACACACAACCAGCATTGTGGATTTAGTCCAAAGTTGGCTCCACTGACACTTCCTGGTTGGTTGTGTGTTGGTGGTTGTCAAGGTGACCCTGGCAGAGTGTGTGGAATTCGGGGCCTGCTGTGTTCCAGAAGCTTTTCGAGTGTGTTATACAAACTGAGCTGTTGTTGCACACAGTCAGACAAAATGTATGCATATAGTAGACAGCTGTGACGATTGAGATATATGGCTAATCTAATCTGATGTACAAGGGTAAAGGCCTATAGTTCTTCAGACCAAAGATTCCTAAAAGAGTCAAGACTAAACTGTTTTTAAGCCCGATTTATAATGAATCGCATGACCGTGTCAAAAGGATCTACAAGCTCATAAGGCACTGAAGGCAGAGCAGATGCAACACGTCGTGAGCTTGTAGATTGGCTATATATATTTAGCGCAGATATGAGCCGCAAATACACCTTGTGAGTTTGTAGATTAGATTGACTATGTTCAGCACATGGCCCAAGGCACACAAGCTCTAAAATAAGCATTTGAACTTTGTGGAGAAACATGCCAGGGGTCTGAATCTACTCTAAGACTGTTAGAATGTGGAAGTGCTTATATGTTCTCTGTATTCTTTCTCTCTCTCTCCATTCAGTTGTAACAGGAGGACACTGGAGTTGGTTGGAATAGAAAGTCAAACTCAGATCTGCTGGCTCAAGAGTGCATGGAACAAACACTGGGCCTGCGTTCCTCTTTCCTGAGTCAGAGGCACATAACAGAGACATTGCACAATGAAAGGGAAAAGGGTAGAAAAGAAGAAAACGTGACCTGAAAACTGAGCAAGATGAATGAAGCAATTCTTACAAAATAGGGAATGACTAAAAGTTGTGTGTGGGGGGAGCGTTTCCTCTATATATTGCATGCTTCTTCTTCTACTATTAAAAAAAGTGTGCCGTACAGTACACACTAGTACACTATACACACGCACGCACGCACACACACACACACACACACACACACACACACACACACACACACACACACACACACACACACACACACACACACACACACACACACACACACACTATTACTAGGCCTATCAAAAACATGAATTTAACTTGTGTTTAGAGCTCACCAAAAGTAGTCACCAAAGTGGTCAGTTTTAAGAGCTGTTGAAAGAAAAACAGTAAACCTTACCCCCCACCTTGATTCTCAACTAACTTTATATGCAGGGTCTCCAAATGCTACAGCAATTTACCTTCTGCAGGAGCTGTATGGGGTGTTGGCAGTGGCAGTGGCACTGACAGGGGTCTGACACTAGATGGCGCAGGCAACCTTCCCTACATGTCTCTCCACCCTGAATGCATTGATGCAGGGAAAGACATTGAGAATGATTCCTAGGTGAAATGCTTCAGTTTGTATTGATTCATTGATTGATTTAATACTTGTGTATTCAATTCATTATGAAGGCAATACAAGAATGCAATACAAGAAACGCATCAAGTTAACTACGAGAAAATCACATAACTGCAATATTATAACTATGTAGAGATTTCTTGTGAATGAAAAGTGCAATACCAATATATTATTACCGGTATTATTATTACGTGCAATATGACAGTAAGAGGAATAAAAAAGATAGTTCCATCAATATTTAAAAACAATAGAATAGAACTAAAAGCTTAGTGAAAAAAGCAATTATGGATGACTGCCCGATTGTGTGGTTTAAGCCAATGAATGTTTCAAGATTGTCTTGAAAAGGGTGAGAGGTAGATTTATATTATATTAGGAAATCTAACAGCCTTTTCAAGACAAGCTTGCATCAACAGAAAAAACACATTGGCAGTGAAAGAAAGGATAATAATAATAATAATAATAATAATTGTATAGCACCTTGCATGACATGACATGAAAGCTAGAAGTGCTTAAAGAGCAATAGAGGGGAAAAAGAGATAAGTAAAGGCATAAAACAACATTCAAATAATAACAGTAATGCAATACAGTGAGGACAACAATAATTTTAAAAGCTTAACTAAAAGCATGAGTGTAGAAGTATGTCTTGAGCTGTGCTTTAATCTTGTGTTACTTGTTAGGCCCAGGTAAGGGGATATACAGAGTGAATAATCTAACGTAACAAGTAAGACGCGCGAACGCGGGAAGCGAACGCAGCTCGTAAATTGCAAAAACAACAATTAGAATAAATTACGTAAAAAGTTCTCTTTTTGTGTTGAAGTTTTTTTCTTAAGTTAGGTTTTTTTTAAGTTTTTCTTTCCTTTTAAAGTTTTTCCTTTTTAAGTTTTTTTTTTAAGTTAAGTTTTTTTTTAAGTTAAGTTTTTTTTAAGTTTTTCTTTCCTTTTAAAGTTTTTCCTTAAGTTTTTTTTTTAAGTTAAGTTTTTTTTTAAGTTAAGTTTTTTTTAAGTTTTTTTGTAAGGTTTTTTTTAAGTTCTCTTTTTGTGTTGAAGTTTTTTTCTTAAGTTAGGTTTTTTTTAAGTTTTTCTTTCCTTTTAAAGTTTTTCCTTTTTAAGTTTTTTTTTTAAGTTAAGTTTTTTTTTAAGTTAAGTTTTTTTTAAGTTTTTCTTTCCTTTTAAAGTTTTTCCTTAAGTTTTTTTTTTAAGTTAAGTTTTTTTTTAAGTTAAGTTTTTTTTAAGTTTTTCTTTCCTTTTTAAGTTTTTTTTTTAAGTTAAGTTTTTTTTTAAGTTAAGTTTTTTTTTAAGTTAAGTTGTGTGTGTGCGTTTTTCCTTTTAAGTTTTTTTTTTAAGTTAAGTTTTTTTTTAAGTTAAGTTTTTTTTTAAGTTAAGTTTTTTGTGTGTGCGTGCGTGCGTGCGTGTGTGTGCGTGCATGTGTGTGTGTGTGTTTTTGTGTGTGATACAGCTGCGCCCTCTGGTGGTGGGCGGGTGGTGTAACAGCGTGACACACACACACACAGACAGACACACACACACACACACAGACATGATCTGCTGGGTCTCATAGTAAATGCTCACTGCGTTCGCAATCACTGCGTTCGCAATCACTGCGTTCGCAATAATGAGTAATGACCAGGGACGTGCAAGGCAGGGGCTGAAATTTCGTAAGAGGGCACTTTTGGAAGAAAATAGCCGATCTACAAGCTCTCAATGCGTCGCGCTGCGACGCATTGAGAGCTTGTAGATCTGCTATTTTCCGGGGCGTGACCCCGCACTCGTTGGCTACTGGAGATGCGGGGATGACATGGATTTCTAAACAAATTCTTTCAACGCAAAATGCTGCGTTGAAGATCAGGAGAGTTCAGGAAAAAGCAATACTCGGGTATGGCATGGAAAGGAGAGGAGGGCATTTGCATTTCTTTCACCATAGTAAATGCTGCATTCATGGTCTGGAGAGGGCAGTTGTTTTACAGACGGGTAAAAGGGCAGGGGCTGGCCTGGGCCATGGCTCAGTGGTCCAGGCACCTTGGCTGGTAATCCAGTCTGGCAGTGTGCTGCGGGTTCGACTCCCGATCCCGACGGCCCTTACTGCATGTCTTCCCCCCCATCTCTCTCCCCATTTCCTGTCAGCCTACTGTCTGTCCCTCCATAAAAAATGTAAAAAAAAGGCGAAAGCAACAAAACAAATTTAAAAGGGCAGGGGCTGAAGCCCCCTTTGATATATGTGTGCACGTGCCTGGGAATGACACACAAAAGTTTGCAAAGCCAACGTGTGCCACCGTCTGCATGTCTGCACAATCCTTGGATGGACCCGAGCTCGCCTCAACGACATTAAAACTGTTTAAGTGCCATGGACGAGATGACGAGATGAATCTAATCATGCACTGATTGCCACCGACGAGAAGACGAGATCTTTTTATTTTTATTTATTTTGAATCCATATTTAGAAAATTCCTCTAATCTGGTGTGCAGGTGATGACATGCACATGACATGCACAATAGAATTACATTTTCTTTCTTTTATTTATAATGGGAACACTGGCACCCAGGACCAAAACTGGTTGTTTTTTTTAATAGTTCAACTAGCCAATCTACATTGAGCTTGTAGACTGGCCATTTTAACTATTCAAAAATGTTTAGCAAAATAGTAAAAAAAGGTAAAGACGTTTAGGGATAAGGGGTTTAGCGGTGACGAAAATGGAGCCCTTTAAGGAGTTAATACCAGTCAAACTTGAACTTGAAAAACTTGAATTGGTCAGGATGGAAATAATCATTGTTATTCTACTCCTATTTTCTATATTGTTTTTTCTTTCCTTGGTGGGATGTAGTTTAATACAAATCACACCCGTGATTTGTATTAAACTACAGATCTGTATTAAACTACAAAACTAAGATCTCAATCGCTCTTATCATCATACATCAGACATCTCATTCTGGCCAATCACAATTTGCGTCGCCACTTTTGTCTTCAATGTTTGTGTTTACACAAACACTCAGAGCTGGAGATAGGAGGGGCTAGCGCCCCTCAAAAATCTTGATAGAGTACAACAAAAGATTCAGGGGTTATAGGGATAGGCGTTAAAGTTAGGGTTAGGTTGGACAAACAACCTGTGCGTGCGTGCGTGCGTGCGTGCGTGCGTGCGTGAGACAGTCAGACAGAGAGAGAGAGAGAAAGTGAAAGGAGAAGATCGATGCTGAGAGGTAAAAAGTTGACAAAGTTCCCACGAGAATGTTCCTATCGAGTGTCTATTCAGGAAGCTGTGGTCTTGGCTTCGTTGGTGTCTGCTCACATCACTGCATGACCACGTGTCTGTGTCTGTGTCTGTGTGTGTGTGTGTGTGTGTGTGTGTGTGTGTGTGTGTGTGCGCGTGCGTGCGTGTTTGGCGATCACACCATGTCTCCCCACGTGTCAGGTGACCCAGCAGGAAACCCCAGCAGGAAGTGAGGTCGGGACCAAAGGGGTCAAACACAGGTTGAAACACACACACACACACACACACACACACACACACACACACACACACACACACACACACACACACACACACACACACACACACACACACACACACACACACACACACACACACACACACACACACACCCTCTGTACAATAAGTCAACTGTCTTTCAGCCACATGAGACAACAACCTGTTTCTACTGTATGTTCACGTTGAGCCATCTCTGGCTGCAGGGAAAATATCTTTGAATAACTGACACTTTCTTTTTACAAACGTCTTCTAAATCCAACAGTTTTCTGAAAAACTTGTTGCTATATCAATGGTATAAAGGGAACCTTTTCATGTCAAGGACCCCCACAATTATATATATATATATATATATATATATATATATATATATATATATTCCATTTTTATCTGTTTGTTCATGTGTCTAGTCTACCCCTCCCATACATGAAAATGTATTGAATCATTGATACCACACCTGGGGGGGAGTGGTTCTGTATAATGAATGTCCCTATATATACTTATTCACACTTCTGTATAGCACCTGACGAAGCTCACGGTGAAACGTGTCGTGCTAATAAATAAGTTGATGCAGTAAGTTGTCCGTCTCTGTTCCCTGGAGTGTGCAGTCCCTTCCTTGGGAGGTTTTTCTCTTTTTGATATATATATATATATATATATATATATATATATATATACACAAGGGGTCCTTGACATGAAAAGGTATGTATAAAAGAACGATCGGGACATTCAGAAATGTGTGAATGTTTTGAAAATCTGTAAACACACCTGCGAACATCAAGACAATGTTGACGTTAACCGTGTGAACGAACCTTTAGCATACTGCAGATCAGTGGTTCCCAGGGAGTTCCAGTTGGTCCCCACCTAAATGATAGTTAGGAACCAAATGGACCCCTTATGGGACTGTAACTCAGAGAGTGTAACTCAGAGAGTGTACTGTACAAATGGAACCCCATGGTTCCATTTGTACATTCTCAGAGTAAAATTGACATTGATTTTACAGAATAAATTGAGGGTCCCAGAGATAGAAATGTCATTAAATGGGGGGGTCCGTAGACTATTGCATGAACTGGGGGTCCCTGAAATTAAAACGGGTTGAGAATCACTGCTAGAGCCGTACACATCTTCTCTTATGGGGGTCCCTGGCATATCTCTTCAAATGGGGGGTCCGCAGGCTAATTAGTGTCAATTTGGGGGTCCTTGACATGAAAAAGTTTGGGAACCACTGCTGTAGATAGATAACATTGCATGGCTGTCATAACAAACTAAACCTGACATAAAATAAATTTGAAAAGGACAAATAGTAGATTCTGAATAATTATTTTAATAATGTATGCTAGTAGAAAAAATACAAAATTAAAAAGAATATATAGAGAGGTGCAATATAGGGGCCTTAAAGATTATATTTAGAGTTCACATGTCTACAAGCAGTCTGGTCCAAAGACAGCTGTAAGGACGGCTCCTCCACTCCACTATAACAGAGAGAGAGAGAGAGAGAGAGAGAGACCAAGGAATTGGTTAAAACATTTTAATAACACAACATATTGTCATTGTCGGGCAGCAAAACAAATGTCATGTTTTTTGCTGGTTTGTTTTTCTTGTCTTCATAAATGAATGCTCAATTTCATATGTTTACATGCCCCCCCCCCCCCCCCCCCCCCCCGTCAGGTGAAAAGAAGCGGCTTGGACTCCTCATGCATAGAAGGAAGCATGAGGTCAGTCCGTTGCTATCCCCAGGTTGGCAGAGGGAGTGTAGCGCCCAGGATTACATAGACAGTTGACACAAAAAAAGGTTTACAAAATCGTGGGATAAAGAACCGCCAGGTTGAAAGTGCCATTCAGGACAGGAACCGGTGTTTTAACCCTTCTGGACGGGAACCCATTTCGGTGTTTTTTTAAGTTTTCCAGAAAGCGTTTTTAGAATCGACCTCAGTCCTAAATGGGTTAAGTCTGCATTGGGTCTATTGGAACACAGTACAAGTGTTCTGCCCAACAGCGACAATTCATAACAAGATACTATTCATCATTATTATCATACATTAACAGCTAAATACTACTTATTTTGCTACTAGTAATACTGCTACATGTAGAGAGCACAAGGCAAGGCAAAGTGCTTGACACAGAACATTATAAGAGAATTATGACACATTATGAAAGGAAACGGACAGAAGGCACGGACAGACTAGACTCTTTAGTGAAAGAGTCTAGTGCAGGGATGTCAAACACATTTGATGTCAAACACATTTGACACAACAGTGTATAAGCCAGATTACTTTTGTTTCCTGTGCGTGCATGTGTGCGCTCCCAATGCTCAAGTCAAGAATGCTACTGTATCATAGTATTACATTTGGTCACAACAAAGAAAACATGACGGATAACATTCTTATAGGCTATCGATTTCAGCCAGTAGGCTACACTATAGAGGGTATGCGCGTTACATCATCGTACGTGGAAGTTATGCAGGAACGCCCACTGAGTGGCAAAAAACTACTTTCTGGCCTTGACAGCCCATTCATCCAAACAGAAAAGTCCTGTCTGATTGCATTAAACAATGTTAAACTCACCAACATTGCAGCTGTACGAAAAGCTTGAATTATCCTCTTTCTATCTGCACAGTTTTTGTTTCATAAAAATCCATCATGGAAACGTTATGAGCTACTTTCTGTCAAGAAATGTCCTGCATTTGATTATTTTTCTAAGTGTCAGAGTTCGGAAGTGCTTGTTTTCAATAACACATTTTGCTGCCTCCTGCATTATGTGACATTCAGACATTTAGAAACAGGTGGTACGCAGGACGGTTGAGTGATTTCCAACGAGCGCTTCCAAAGTCAAACACTCCATGCTGCTCAATGTTTTGCCACTCAGTCTAGATGAGGGGGGCGTGTCCTGATGGGAAAATCATGCCTGTGCATACCCTCTATACCAGCCCAATCCAAGCACATGCAGTCTGTAACAAATTTGATTTGCTGTCGATGAATTGTCTGATTTCCAGATGTAGCCTAATTGAAAGAAACGTTTCAGCACAATGGCTATATACGCTCAGTGGACTCCAGCGTGGCAGGCTGGGGCCGTGTCCAATACTATTTCCGGACAAAGGAGCAACAAATTGCCGATGGCTGTAATCAAATGAGCTGTTATGATTACTCCATTCATGTATGCTAGCAACAGCCTCATGTAGGCTACACTAACACTAGTCCATTTGCAGGCTGTTGCTAGTGTACATGAGTTATGTCAGTGCTTATCCACATGGATTATAGAGCGTCGCAGTCCCGCCTCCTACCCTGGACCAGGAAATGAAACCCAATGCATTATTCTCATAGACATTTCTTAAAGTATTTATTTAAAGACGGTTACGCCGCGGACAAAGCCAACTCGAGTCGTGACAACTCATGACAACACAAACAATATTTTGGACCAAACAAATAATTAGAAAGAAGAAAAAAACGGCAGGTTACAACACTTTTTTTGTTGTTTTTCTTCTTTGTAATTATTTGTTTGGTCCAAAATATTGTTTGTGTTGTCATGAGTTGTCACGACTCGAGTTGGCTTTGTCCGCGGCGTAACCGTCTTTAAATAAATACTTTAAGAAATGTCTATGAGAATAATGCATTGGGTTTCATTTCCTGGTCCAGGGTAGGAGGCGGGACTGCGACGCTCTATAGCGTTCCCATTAGGACATAGTGGCCCTTTTTCCACCGGTTGGGAACCGGTTCAGTTCTTTTTGGTTCTTAGTCCATGAGCCAGAGCTACAAAATTGGAACGTTAATTAGGAATTGAGTGGGCAAAACACTACCTATATTAAATTGTTTATAGGTTCTATATAAGTAAATTTATATATGATTCCCTTCCACAGTAGTAGCTTTTTTTTGGTGCATATTTTCCTATATAATACCTCATTTGCATATTTATAAATAAAAAATGTGTAATACACTAAATCATTGTCTTTGTGTAAGTAATCAACTGGGGAAGTTTAATGGTGATAACAATCTAATATAGGTATGGTTTTGCCCACTCAATTCATAATTAACGTTCCAATTTTGGAGCTCTGGCTCATGGACTAAGAACCAAAAAGAACTGAACCGGTTCCCATTGGGAACCAACCGGTGGAAAAGGGGTCTATGTGGCCGATAGATAGGTCAGGAGTCTAGGGTCTACAGGATGGTCCATTGACCAGTCCATGGCATGGACCTTTAGTCTGGGATGTGGACTCTAACTTGCATACCGGTAGGGTGGGGGAATCAGTTATAATCTATTTAAAAATATAGCATCCCCCCACCCCACATGGAGTCAACATAATCATAGTGGGTTCTAGGACCACAGGCCTGTACTGCACGATTAAAGCTGCTATAAGCAATAATAATTATTACTTTTTTTCTTTTTTCAGACAGAATGCTCCCAAAAAAATGTAGTCTCTGTGACACATCTAGGGGCCGCAATCTGCATTCAAAGATTTTCCTAGAAGCTTTGTCATTGGTCTACTTCCTGATTGGTTAGTCATTGCGACCGGGGTTTTTTTCGACCAATGACAAAGATTCTAGGAACATCTTTGAATGCAGATTGAGGCCCCTAGATGAGCCACAGAGACAAACATTTTTTGGGAGCGTTCTACCCATTGCTGGCTACAAAAAAAGAAAAAATTCAAATGTTGACATATTATTGCTTTAAAGGGGAATTTCTCCCTAAACCTTTTTTTTACAAAAGTAAGTTGATAATTATGTATATTGACCAAAAAAATAAGATATAGGGGAGCTGAAGCAGCAGAAGGAGCTGGAGCTGCTGCTGGAGGGGTCTAACGCTAGAACTCCTATTCAATCGCGCAATTAGTTTTTGTTTTTTGTTCTAGATGATGTGACAGCAACACTCTTCCTGGTCTACGCGAGCTGACGTTAGACCCCTCCAGGAGCAGCTCCAGCTCCTTCTGCTGCTTCAGCTCCTCTATATCTTTTTTTCTTTTTCTTGGTCAATATACATAATTATCAACTTACTTTTGTAAAAAAAGGTTTAGGGAGAAATTCCCCTTTAATGACCATTGCAGCAGTGGCATACATAAATGGGACCCTCACGGTATCCATGCTTACAGACAGCTTTGCCAATACAGCAGCGGCCAGTGCGAGATGGAGAATGGTTACCACAGACACACATGTGATACAGATAATAAATAAATAAATAAATGTTACCTGAGGACATAGTTAACACAGAGGATGCAGAGAGGAGGAGCGGGGCTGAGGGTGGTCCTGGATGCACCACGCACCACCCTCGGGAGGACGGCGCTGTGACTCTCCACCCAGATGTAGCCTCCACCCTTCACCAGCATCCTGTACACACCCGTCACTGACTGGTTCTTAGAACACACTGAGAGAGAGGGAGGGAGAGAGAGAGTTACAGTGTTTACAGCCGCGCACGTCTTACGCTGTCCGCAGCTTATTTTACGAGTTTTTAGACAGCTGGTGGATGGAAATTAAGCTCCACCTCCGCGGACGACTTGCGCGGAGGAGAGCGTTTCCGGGAATCTGGCCGCCGCGCAAGTCGTCCGCGGAGGTGGAGCTTAATTTCCATCCACCAGCTCTTTAGTAAGTCTGGCAGCACCTAGAGAGAGAGAGAGAGAGAGAGAGAGAGAGAGAGAGCAAGGAATTCCTACCGTTAAAAGACACGACATGTCGTCATTGTCAGGCAGAAACCCTGTAGAGATAGAGATAGAGGGAGTAGAGACAGAGATAGACAAAGACAGAGAAAAGGAGCGAGAGACAGAGAAAGAGTGCTCTGCCTGTTCTGGTGTTTTGAGCTGAGCGTGTGTGGTATTTGTGTGTTATACATTTACAGTGCGTGCGTGCGTGCGTGCGTGCGTGCGTGCGTGTGTGCGTGCGTGCGTGCGTGCGTGCGTGCGTGCGTGCGCGCACAGTACAGTGTGTATACAGTACGCATGCTTGCGTGCAGCAGGACTCACAGTTGAAATGGTTCTTGGTCAGACAGTGTGTGTCCAGTGCGTGACAGAGCTCATACACTGAGCGACCCTGCAGCTCCCCTGGGCTGTAACCCAGCAGTGCTGTCACCCTGCAACACACATTAACACATCACTATACCCTACCTGTGTACACGAGCTCCATAGTTACACGTTATTGTGTGTGACTGTGTGCATATGCCTGCATACAGACATTTCAGAGAGAGAGAGAGAGAGAGTTCCAGCTATGATCTCCAAATGTGTGCGTGAGTGTGTGTGTGTGTGTGTGTGTGTGTGTGTGTGTGTGTGCGTGCGTGTGTGCGTGCGTGCGCGCACGAGTGTGTGTGCGTGCGTGCGTGTGTGACGTGTGTGTTAGAAGGCATTAGTAGAATCGAGCTCGGGGCTTAATAGGCTCATGCCAAAGCTCCAGTGGCGCAATCGGTTAGCGCGCGGTACTTATACGACAGTAACTCGCTGAGCAATGCCGAGGTTGTGAGTTCGAGCCTCACCTGGAGCACAGTTTTTAGACAGGGGTCACCTTTGGGTGGACTCAGAATGAACACACAAACTATACTGGATGGTAAAAGAGACCAGAGACTGTCCAATGCTCTATCCACCTTTTCCCCCAGACCTGGGGCTCCTTGTGCTTTGCTTCCTTCAGGCAGTGTTGTCATGTCTTATTATAAGCAACCTTTGAATTGTTTTTTCTGTAAAAGTCACTTGCAAATGAATTATTGGTTGATGTTTTTTAGGGCTTGATTCTAAAGTGTACAGTATAGTTGCTTATTTGGGCTTGCTTATAATTATTATTATTTGGGCGGTTTAAAGTCGTTTAAACCGGTGGTTCCCACATTTCTTCACGTCAAGGAACCCCAGATTAATATGTGAATAATTGTCCACACAGACATCCATCTGAAAATATGTTGTGCCTTTTAATTAAAATGTTTTAAACAAATATATTCAAAATATTTCGATTTATTCTCAATGTGTTTTTAAATAACACTGACGTACAATCTCACAATGTGTCGCTGTGAGCTTGTAGATCGGCTATTTTCATTTGTACTCTTCCAGTTATTACACAGCTGCCTCCCACTCACTCACCCTGCACTCTCACTGCTCACACACTGACAGACTTTAAGTGCGTGCACTTATGTGTCTGTGCGTGCGTGCGTGCGTGCGTGCGTGCGTGCGTGCGTGCGCGCGTGCGTGCGTGCGTGCGCGCGTGCGACAATGTACATCACCTGTGGTCACAATGTGTGAACCTCATGTCCATGCTGTGCTGGCTGGTGAAGGTGTGGCTGCTGAGCAGGCTGTGTGACACTGGCAGAGACTGGCATGTGAGCAGCAGGCAGGACGGGACGGGAACGGAGTCCGGGCAGGGGGCGAGGCAGGGTGCCATGCACACCTTCACACGGCCCCGACAGAGAAACACCTGGATGGACAACAACGCATCGCACGGGACAGCGGACTCACAACCATGCTCTGGATCTGGGCAGAGGTTATGGTCGCTTTGGATCTTTCATTACAGTTAGTTATTTTTAGAGCGGGTTTGATAGTTTTTATTAGTTTTTAATTTTTGTGACTAGGCTTAGTTTTTGTTTAGTTTGGTGGGTTTTTTTCATACTTTGGTTTATTTGTCAGGTGCAGGATTCAAAAAGTATAGGCCTATTGTGTAATCAAAACTCAACAAAAGATACCATTTGAAAATATGTATATGTTCAGTTACTGTTGGTAACGAGAAAAACGAGAACCAATAAGACGCCCTGAGGGCGAGAAGCGCTGAAACAACAGAGCTTCTTACTGAATGTTTCCTTTATCCTGAACATTCCGGGAGGAAAAAACGGGAACGTGGAAAAGGGGTGAGTTGAGTTGTCCCTGTTACCCATAAAACAACATTAAAATAACATCAGTGAACAATGTGGTGAGGAGGACATGAATAACAACAAGGATTTGTTGAAGAGCTCAACTAAAAGCAACAGTGTAGATTAAAAGTAGGTCTTGAGCTGTGCTTTAAAAATGTCTACAGAGGCTATAGATAGCTATAGTGTCACTTCTTAGAAAATGAATGCTGCATCTGTCTGTCTGTCTGTCTGTCTGTCTGTCTGTCTGTCCCCACTGAGCATTTTTCAGGCTATTTAGTGTATGTAGTTATGTAGCAGAATCCAGTTAAGTGAACATTTCGTGAAGATTCTTGTAAACCATGTTTTTTCTGTTCTATGGACCCTAGAGGACACAAAAAAAACGGTTTACATTTTTTTCCCCCGCCCTAACAATATTTTATCACCATGGCAATACATGGCAATGTGTAGCAATATTTTGTGTCTGTCTGTATTTCTGTCGACATCATATCTCCAAATCTGCCAGGCCGATTTACACCAAATTTGGTCCAGGAGTGTATGATATGCTGTAGAAGACCCCCAAAAAAGATCACCGCGATCGGCCCATAGGTGGCGCTATAGCAACAAATTCAAAAGGCAAATTCATGACTATTCACAAACTACTTGTCCAATTTCAATGAACATTACTGGGTTCATGCACCAAGGGCTTCTGCACAAGCCATGCAAATGTGATCATAATACACTTACAATACAATAATCATAATATACATATAGATGGCGCTCCAGTAAACCATTTAAGAAGTAAATGCATGAGCTTCAAAAATTACCAGAATGATTTTCATGAAATTCATTGCTAGGCAAACAAATGATGAAGACACTGCTTTTAAAAGTGCACAAAGAAATATTTATTTATATAATCAACAATAACTTAAAGCTTCACCATGATTGGGTGTGTTAATCTGTGAAATCAGTTGTCAAATTGTGGAGGTTACGGAGTACGCAATCCCAACAAAAGGAACAAGGTCACTGGAGGATGTACCCAAGACTGTGACCCCACTGCTATCAAGTTGGATAAAAGGTGCTCCTAAGCCTCAGAACAGTCCGCAATATCCGAACTTCAAACTGGGAATGAATAAGGAGGAGCTCAAAAGACCTGCAACTGATGATCTAGCTTGGCTGTTGGTCCGCCACTCCCATCGCACTGATGCCACACCATCAGATGACACAGCTGAGTCGCATGATGGCACTTATGTGCAACCACAGCCTGTGCCTGTCTGGACCGCATATAATTCACTTATTTGTGTGTCAGCTCACCCTGAATCTGTGACACTTGATCGAGTGCATGCACTGCCCCTCATAAATGCACCAGCCCATGAATGGACGACCCTTACTACAGCATTGACTCAGCTCTATAATCTCAACAAGTTGATGATGGAAGGCAGTCAGGATGTTGAGCCTATACTTGTGTGGTTAGACATGGACTTGTACAAAAGGGTTAGAAAACTGAACTTCCTTGATCAACAGTTCCAATCCAATATCATAGCAAGTCCAGGTGCCTTCCATGTTGTCCTGTGTGCTGTACGATGTCTCGGAGCAACCCTTGAAGGGAGCGGTCTGGATGAAGCTTGGGTTGAATCCGGTCTATACAGCACTGTCACAGTTGTACAAATACTGAATGGCAAGCACCACAACAGAGCATTGGAAGCTCACCAGATCACACTCCAAGTTCTATTTGACCTATGGATTGAAGCCTTCTTTGAACAGCAGCCAACGCTACACCTGAATTTGACGTTTGCACTCGAAGATCTGAGAAAAGCATGTGAAAATGGGCTAGGTGTCCCTGAAGCACATGGCAGACTGGTAGACATCGTATGTGATCTGAAGCTGATGGAAACACTGGACCAATTTGACATTGAGAATGAGAAGTACCCGATGTACAAATGGGCTCGTATATATATGAGACAGGTCAACAATCTCCTCCAGTTCATACGAGGTACTCGTGATCGGAACTGGCCCTTGCACCTAGCCTCATTGGAGCAGATGTGTATTTACTTTGTTGCCTACAATAGACACGACTACGCCCAGAACATACCCGACTACATCGCACACATGCATCACCTGGAACATAGCCATCCCTCAGTATGGCAAGATCTCAAGAGTGGTGATTTTGTCGTCAGTACCAACCCTGTTCCTTTCACATCCATTGGACCTGATCACGCTCAAGAACATGTGAACAAGATTCATAAAGGAGAAGGTGCCATTTCTGGCTTAACCACTGATCCTCGGGGTCTGCTGAAATACTGTCTGAGTACCCCAGTACTAGCAAGACTGGCTGGTGAAACTGAGCGCCTACTTAACATAGCTGATGCCAACCCAAAGAAGCATCACCAACACTCGGCAACTAGAAATGCACGACAGGAGAAATCTGTGAAACAACTCAAGGATGTGTTGACCAGCGCAAACCCCTTCTGTCCTCCAGAAAACGATGATGAAGCTGAAATTAAGTTAGTCAACTTTGTTTCCAAACAAATAATGACAACAGCAGTGCAGAGCCATGTCTTGGACATTGAGTTACGAGGGAGCAGAGCACTTGAAACTTTTGTGAATGAGAGGGTCGGAGGGGAAAAGAACATGTGGGACAAAATGACGAAGCTGAAGTATCTGACCTGGAAAGATGGATGCAAAACTATCAAGCTTAAGGCATCATCTGAAATAGTCAGCTTGAAAGCAACAAACTCCTTGTTTGTTCGCTTGCTTCTCGTTGCCAAGTCCTCAAGAGAACTGGACCTGCAGAACATTGTGGGAACACACGAATTTGCTGATCACAATGCCAGCTTAATGAAGTCTGATGGTTCTCTGTTGCAGACTACAGCCAAGTCTGCCCTCATCCATGAATTGGAAGGAGTGGTTTCAGAGATGGAATCTAATGAAGAATCTATAGACATGCAGAGTAGCCCATCTGCAGAAGTGTTGACCAGTATCTTGATTGACGGCATGGCTGTCGTGCAGGAGATGGTTGTTCGGAAAGGTGAAATAAAATGTTGCAGAGATCTTGCAGAATGTTTCACTCGGAGTGTTGACATAAAGGCGCAAGGCTACACAGATCTATACTTGCTATTTGACAACTATACAGTGACAAACTCCATGAAGGACAGAACAAGACATCTCCGTACAGCAGGAAGAGCACAAGAAAAGGGGTATAAAATAGAGGATAACACACCAGTCAAAGACTTCAAGGCTTTCCTCGGAAGCAAGGAAACCAAGGCCAACCTCGTCCTCTACCTTGCACAAAAAGCTGTTGATCTTTGCAAGCTACCAATCACAACACACACACACAAGGGTGTCATGTCCACAAACACAAAAATGGTGAACATCACAAGTACACAAGAAGAGGCGGATACGTTACTGGTTATGTATGCCGCAGCAGTGAGTCGTTTAGGTAAAACGCCACATATATACTCATGTGACACTGATGTTTTGGTACTTGCCCTTCGAAGGGTACCAGACCTTCAACCAGAGAGTGCAATCATCATGGGCACAGGAGATCAAAGACGGACGATAAAACTCAGACCAATCTACACGGCCATTGGCCCCAAACGAGCAGCCGCATTGCCAGGATTCCACACGCTCACTGGTTGCGATACCACTGGTCACATCCGAGGAAAAGGTAAATCTTCCTGCTTCAAATCGTTCATGAAGACTGGTGATGATGTTCTCCATGCACTTGCTGAACTTGGTGTTGGCCCTCATCCATCCTTGGAAGTGTTAGCCGGGTGTGAAAAGTTTGTGTGTCAGCTCTTCAAACCTGGGTATGAATCAGCTGAAGTACTTCGGTGGCACATGTTTAAACAGCTCAAGGGCAATCAGGGTGTTGAAAAGATATGTCCAACGCAAGGGTCCATCGTCGAACACATTCTGCGAGCACATTGGCAAGCCAATGTATGGGCACAAGACATCGTTGCTGAGCCACAGGTTTTAGATCCACTTTCTTTAGGATGGAAGCAACAAGATGATGGAAGGTGTGTCCCTGTAGTCTCAAAGGTTCCACCTGCACCAGAGGCCGTTGTTGAACTCGTCAAGTGTGCATGTGTTGCCAGCAAGTGTAGCGGCCGCTGTTCTTGCAAACTTAATAACCTTCCATGCACAGAGCTCTGCAAATGTGAGGCTGCTGAGGGTTCATGTGATAATCATACAAAAGATGATGCTGAGAGTGATGACGATGATACCTACAGTGATTCTTTGTACAGTTGAGCATGTCACGTTCGTAAATAAACCCTTTGATTTGAAATAAAACTGTCCGTTACTGATTATTCAAGGTTTTTGTGGAAAATTGGTCCGGTAGCTTATGCACCTTGTGAAATTGCATATTTAATCTGTTGTTGTAGCGCCACCTATTGGTGGATTGTGGTCAAACTTTCTGGGCTTGTGCTTCAGCCCATGGTACAACAACCTAGCCAATGTCATTGAAATTGGACAAGTAGTTTGTGAATAATCATGAATTTTCGTTTTGAATTTGGTGCTGTAGCGCCACCTATGGGCCGATCGTGGTGAAATTTTTATGGGGTCTTCCAGAGCACATCATACACTCCTGGACCACATTTGGTGTAAATCGGCCTGGCAGATTTGGAGAAATGATGTCGACAGTAATACAGACAGACACGGAATATTGCTACACATTGCCATGTATTGCCATGGTGATAAAATATTGTTAGGGCGGGGAAAAAAAATGTAAACCGTTTTTTTTGTGTCCTCTAGGGTCCATAGAACAGAAAAAACATGGTTTACAAGAATCTTCATGAAACGTTCACTTAATTACACAATGACATACACTAATTAGGCTATTTAGACGCATTTAGAAATACGTCTAAATGGCTGTCTGAAAATGAAAGTTTTTTTAGCGGTCAAGGCTAAGATTAGACGTTGGAACAACGTCATTTCAACATATAGACATTTAAAAATCAAAAATCATTTAAAATCAACGTCTAAAGCCAAGCGTAGACCGCTAAAGAAACTAAATTAATTTTTAGACCAGTTATAAACACAATTTTAGAGCATTGCTCAGTGGGTCTGTCTGTCTGTCTGTCTGTCTGTCTGTCTGTCTGTCTGTCTGTCTGTGAGTCGACCCATTTTGGGCGGGAACCCCTTTTGGTGTTTTAAACATGTTATAATTTAGCTATTGAAAAATAGCAGATCTACAAGCTCATAGCGCGCCACCGAGTGGCGCGCTACGAGCTTGTAGGTCTGCTATTTTTGAAAAATTGTGAAAATATTTAGATTTTTTTTAAATTTCGAGGTCAGGCCAAAATGGGTTAACACATGCTCCAGCAGAACACTCACCTTCCAGGTTGCTGACTTGAGGTTGGTGGCTCTTCCTCGGTGTGTGATGGTACTCTTCATCCTCATGATAAAGGTCCTCTCAGAGCCCTGCACACAGTGATCTCCTGGACAGACCCAGGGAGGGATTTGGTTCAGCAACCATTTAAATATCAGTGCATTTCAATAGCTGAGCAACCTGGCATGCCTATTTTGGGTCATGGTCATTATAGTAAAAGAAAACATTTAGAAAAAGAAAAGAAAAAAACCTTTTGTGCTTTTTGTTTTGTTTTATAGTTTTTTGTCAATGTTAAATGTTGAATGCATTTTTCCCATAGACATTTCAAAAAGTATTTATTTAAAGACCTTATAAGCGTACGCCAAGAGTTGGCGTACAAAGCCAACTCGAGTCGTGACAAATCATGACAACAAACACAATATTTTGGACCAAACAAATAATTACAAAGAAGAAAAAACAACAAAAAAAGATGTTGTAACCTGCCGTTTTCTTCTTATTTCTAATTATTTGTTCGGCCCGAAAAATTGTGTTTGTTGTCATGATTTGTCATAACTCAACTCAACAACTGGATTGGCATTGGACAATCACTTTTTAGGGTGGGATTTAGTGAAGGGCTAATTTGTGTGTAATCACAACGAAGAGATGTGTGGAGGGGAAAAAGAAGCGGAACAAATATGAAGCCCTGGAGTGACCCTGACCATCAAGTATATAGGGTTTAAGTGGTTAAGTACAGTTAATATAATAGTATTATACACTAGTATAACAGTATTCAATGTGCACTATTAAGATCTTCAATTCTTGATGTAACTCCGAAGCTCCAGTGGCGCAATCGGTTAGCGCACGGTACTTATATGACAGTAACTCGCTGAGCAATGCCGAGGTTGTGAGTTCGAGCCTCACCTGGAGCACATAGTTTTTTAGGCGAGGCGTCACCTTGGAGAGACCAATAAACTGGATGGTAAAAAGAGATCTCCAAATTCGAAAACCCTGCATGACTTCTCCCCCGCAGAGCTCTATCACAGGACCTAACCAAGATACATTAGTTACAGAACAACTACCCAAGTGGCCACGAGTGGCAAGATTCTTTCGCCTTTTTCATAGGACTATGTTACTCGAGTGGTATCTAATGGGTTTTTACCAGAGTCCTTTTCTATTAACCCATTTTGGGCGGGAACCCCTTTTGGTGTTAGCATTATGTTGTGCTTTAGCTATTGAAAAATAGCAGATCTACAAGCTCATAGCGTTCCACCGAGTGGCGCGCTACGAGCTGACATAGAAACATAGCTTTTTCAGAAAACTGTCAGGATGTAGAAGACATTTTTAGAATCTGATCTCAGGTCAAAATGGATTAAGATATCTGTACTCAACTTACTCAAGTAAGAGCTTTCGGTTACTTTCCCACTGCTCAACGCCTCCACGCTGCATTGATTCAGCGATCCACATATACTGTTAGTTCACATCCCACGCAGGAGTTACTGAGAACATAGTCATCAAATACAGACTACAGCACTGCTGTTGCAATGAGGATGAGACCAACGCACTCTTGTGGAAAGCCTTTAACCCATTTTGACCTGAGATCAGATTCTAAAAATGTCGATTTTTCAAAAATAGCAGACCTACAAGCCCGTAGCGCGCCACTCGGTGGCGCGCTATGAGCTTGTAGATCTGCTATTTTTCAATAGCTAAATCATAACATAATGCTAACACCAAAAGGGGTTCCCGCCCAAAGTGGGTTAATAGAGTGGCTAATGCATTGCAAGAATATAAACTGCACCTACACCTAAACTGCCTTCATCAAGTGTTACCAAAGTGGAATATTGAAAGTTTCTGTAGACTTTTATCAAACAACCCAGTGAAGTGAATAGAATTACTGCAACATTATTACATACATTTATTTTGCAGAGAGAGACAGTGTAGTAGTGTCTCAGTAAACTAGGATCACTCACCTAAACCAAGAACCTACTGTATAGCATCAGTCTCTAAACAATATACCAATCAAAATAATAACCTGTACATTGAAACTATAGGATACCCAGGTAAACAATGACGCAGCTGTTTATTGTTTACCCTTTACCGGGTGATCCAAAGATCACGTGGCAGTGGCTCAGGGCTAGAGTGGCCGGTAGAACAGCTGGATGGGAACCGTGAGGTTACCAGTTCGATCCCTGTGGGCTCCCCCAGAGTTAGTGTTCGAAGTGTCCTTGAGCAAGACACTGAACCCCTAATTGCTCCCGATGTGCAGGTTGGTGCCATGCATGGTTTCCTTGGATAGTGCCTTGGATAAAGGTGTTATATAAATGCACCATTTACCAAGGTTTGCAATAAAATCACATAAAAACTCACCAGCACACTGAGCAGCCGTCAGACGGAGGTTGGTTCTGATCTCGTCGTGGTCACAGGGGTGGGTGAACTCGTAGATGTTGTGCCCCATCAACTCCGCCTGTGTAGGAACATGGCGGAGAAGTGTATACATGATTTATACTGTACATGATGTGTCCGGTGAAGTCGGTCGTTCTCGAGATATGTATACGACAGAGGTCTTGCACATTTCGAGTAGGATAGAGTAAGCTAAATAATTCAAACATGTGTCCAACCTCCCCCTGGCCAGCCGGAATAACGTGTTCCTTCCACGCGCTACGTCTGGCCAGGGAAATTCCCTCCTGTCAGGTGAAAAGAAGCAGCTTGGTCAGTCCGCTGCCCCCCCCAGGTTGGCAGAGGAAGTGTAGCGCCCAGGATTACATTAGATAATTGACACTGGGTGAAAAAACTGGGTTGCAAAATCGTGGGATAAAAATTATAAGAAAAAGAAAAAAACATGTGTCCACGTGTGTGTGTGTGTGTGTGTGTGTGTGTGTGTGTGTGTGTGCATGTGCGCGCACACACGCGTGTGTGTGCGTACTTGAGTCAGCCCCAGGTACTTGGTGACATTGGCAGACATGCAGATCATGTCTCCGTCAGGAGACACAGCCAGGACGAAACCCTCCAGGACCCTCAGGTAGACGTCCGTCTCCTCCCTCTGCCACAGCGGGCCTCTCCACTCCTCCTTCTCTTCTACTCTTCTCTTCTTCTCCTTCGTCGCCGCCTCCTCCTCCTCCTCCTCCTCCTCCTCCACTCGACTCTTCTCCTCCTTCTCCTTTGTCTCCTCCTCCTCCCACCTTTGGGAGGAACGTTCTACGTTGTTGTCTCCTTCCTCCCCTCTCCCCGGCAGCGGTCTGCGTTTTGCAGCGTGTTGTGTCTTTGTCAGTGTCCCACCGATGCCTGCAACAGAAGGTATGTACAGGATGTATTTATATAGCCCGGCGCGGCCAGACTCATAGCGAGGGTTCACTGATGTTTCCTGAAACAGGCTAGTATTTATAGACCACATAGCACTGCTCAGTGGCATGTTGATGCCAAGTAACACTTTTGCACTTTTACCAGGGTTCCCACACATTTTTACCAATGAATTCCGGAAACATTTCCAAAATATTTAACCCAATTTCTAGGCCTACATAACAATCTTTATTAACCCATTTTGACCTGAGATCAGATAATATAAATGTCTCCTACATCCTGACAGTTTTCTGAAAAAGCTATGTTTCTATGTCGTGGTGGCGCGCTATGAGCTTGTAGATCTGAAGTGCAATAATGAGTCTCTTACTCCTAGTCCAATGCCCAAACAGAGGCAGTGTAGCAACAATAAAGCATATATAATATAGAATGTTATAATTCTATTGCAAATGTTGTGCCAAATGTTTTGCTACACCACCTATCCTATAGGGCATACTGTAGGATCACGGTGCTGCAGCACATTGTGAGCTTGTAGATCTGTTATTTTTGTCACATACTGCCTAGTCTCGTGTTGCCAGACTGTTTTCTCTCATACAGTCTGGAGCAACGGAAAAGCTATCATAAGTAAAATATAAAGAGGAAGTGGAGCCTCGATCCTCCCCAGTCCCCACTTCCGTTTCTTCTTTACAGTCGCGCAAATTTTAATTGAATTAATTTAATTTGATTTCATTTAAATAGAAAACATCTCAGCATATATAGCTTGTTGCTTAGCAGAAAAGGAAATAAAAAATATTTTAAAATATATTTTCGTAAACGGAAATGGCAGCTTCCTTACTTGGATTTCAGGAGATGTAGTTCCAGACTATATAGCATTCGGAGATTGTGGAATAGTTGTCTGGCTACGCGAGACTACGTACTGCCTGGTACACATTAGGCTGCAATCATGCTGCCGCTTTCGTGTAATGTTATACCGTACATGTTTTGGAAAAGGTTTTTAAGCTGAGTCAGTCTATCATCGATGTGTAAGCTAGTCCTCTAGTAACCTCGCCTCACCAGGCTTTCCACCACCTCGGAGGAAAGCCTGGTCTCTGTTTCAAAAGTCTGTATGATCCTGTCGGGAGCGGATGATATCGTTACGTCATGTTGTAGTATTGTTTTGTAGGCGACAGGCAGGAACAACGGGGCGGCAACTTCCTTTTCCCTCAAACCGATTTTTCTCAATAAAAGCTCTCGTAGCCTATAGCTTTTATTGAGAAAAATCGGTTTGAGGGAAAAGGAAGTTGCCGCCCCGTTGTTCCTGCCTGTCGATATCATCCGCTCCCGATAGGATCATATACCCTAAATGAAATGGTGCCCAGGCTAGTCCTCTGGTAGTCTAGTCCAGCTGGTTTTCTCATTGGCTGATGTATGTGCGCACCTCAAATATGTCCGGGCAGAAACGAACGACTCAGAACACCATAGTTCTGCCTTAGAGAATTTTGGTTCCTACCTAAACTACTGTGCTGAAACTGACACAGAGGCAGTTATAGCGGACCCCCGCAGATAATAATAATGCAGCTGGTAGTTAATTGATTTAATCAATTCCTGTTTATTTATATCAATAGCCAAAAACAATGCATATATAGCCAACTATTTTTCCAGAACCCTTGATAAATTCCAGGACCCTTGATAAATTCCCTTGATTTAGAGGACTGGAAAATATTTTTTCTAATTTTGAAATATTTCCAGGAATCTCATAACCGTGGGAACCCAATTTACTCAAGTACATTTTGAATATTTTTTCTTAGAATATAGCTACATTGCATTACTGATTACTTTTAGACCTGTTATACCTGAGAGCAGGGAACGTGTTTGCATGTAACTGATAGTGAGGCGCATGACAGAGGGTTTATCCAGGTGAGCCCGGACAGCCGCTGGGAGAGGCAGGAGTCTGGACAGGTCGCTTAACACATCAGACTCTGCTTTACGCCTGATCCTCGCTGCTTCACGACTAACAGCCCTGCATGGAGAAGACATATAGACATATAGACATATAGGTTCAGGTTCGTGGGCAGGCTGTGGCTCAGGAGGTAGAGCAGGTCGTCCAATGATCCGTGGGTTGGCGGTTCAAATCCCGTCTCCTCCTGTCTCCAAGGAGTCGGACACTGAACCCTAAATTGCCTCCAATGAGTCGGTCGGTGCTAGCTTGCCACCATTGGTGTGTGTGAATGTGGGAAGTGAGGCCGCTGCAGGCGTGCACAGACATTTAGAGGGGCAGGTGCTCAAGTGAAAAAAGGGCACCTTGTGCAGCGCGTGGAACCGGCCGGTTGCCTTAATAGTGAGAGATTTATAGATTTTGGGGCCTAAATAATATATTAGAAGCTTTTTATCAAGAATTGGTCAATGTCACCATGGTCCACATACTAGTGGTGTAGTACTAGTGTACACTGAAATGTAAAAGAAAACATTGCCAAAAGGGCAGGGGATGCTCTAGCACCCCCTAGTGTCTATCTGTGCACGCCACTGGCAGGCATCGACTGTTTGCCGATTACAAGACATAAAAGATATACTAGACTAGACAGGACAACAAGAACCCAGTCACACTGTCAAGTCAGTTACGACAGGAGGGAAGAGAAACACATGCACACAACCCACAAAAAGACAGACAGACAAAGAAACCAAGGAAAGAGCACACATGTTCTATATTTGTATATGCTTCCTATTCAAAACCTAAATAAGAGCACATACCAGCAAGGTGTCTGCAGTCTGTGACGGGCTCCTATAAAAAGTCTAAGCTTACCACCGGAAATATTTACTGTACATATCTTTCTCTCTTTTTTGTATTACTACTCGGATATGATTTTTTGCATATTATTGTACATTATCGTTTGTCTTTAATGTCTCAATGAATTGAATACACAAGACCTCAATGGAAATAAGCCCTGTGCTTATTTGAGGTTATCCTTTTGAATAAATCTGTACCACTGTACTTTTTTTGCAATTCAATCAATCAATTATAATTGCAGCCATATCATAGGCTATTTGCAATTATCATCATCATAACATAATCAGTAACTGATTATTTGATAGCCTATTGTACTATAAACTACAGCTATAGGCTATGTCACGAGACTCGCAACATATGTAGCTTAATGTTAGGCTTACAGGTAATAATAATAATAACAACAACAACAATAATAATAAAGACAGTGTAGTATGTAATAATAATAACAACAACAATAATAATAATAATAATAATAATAATAATAATAATAATAATAATAAAGACAGTGTAGCCTAGTAAAGTGTCCTTAAAGCAGGGATGGAAGAGACATTTTGGAATAACCTAAATTAAATTCAGTGATTCAATTTATTTATTGAATGTCACCGTATATTCCATAACGTAGGCCTAATTTGAGAAATAATAAGGTGAGGTGACATATCTGGACTTATATGACAATTAAGTTTCCTCGTCGTGGCGAGAGGAGTAGGACACACGCGGGTCTGGACATCAACTTCTGGAGAAGCGAAACTTCATTATAAATCATATAATTATTGCCGACCCGACGTACCTTTGTTTCTCCTTGTCTGCTGTGATTTTGCCACATCGATTGTCTGCTGTCATAGTGCACAACTTAATTCAGAACGAGAGAGAGAGATGAGAGAGGGCAAATACATAAATAAAATCTCGATCTCGTGAGCAGGCGCGCCAGGCGCACAGATCAGACACAGGTGGTACGGATGATGGATGATGACCACCACCAGACAGAATGGTGGCAGGCAGTGCAGGGAAACCGGCTTGGAGTATATAAGAGGGAAACCGAAGAGAACAGCGGTCCTCCAGGCATGCAGCGCAGCGGTAGACAGACAGACAGACAGGTCAGGTATAGTGTCCTCGCCTCCTCCTCGGTGAATGAAAACCTGTATGTTCTTCAATCAAGAGAAACAAAACAACAACTCTTCTCTTCTCTCGCGCGCCGTGGCGCATCACAGACGCACGGGCCGCCTGTGATAGGTCAGCTGGCCTGGAGAAACGTCACTCTCAGGAAGGGAAGGCATCTGTGTGTGCATATACTCTAAGGTGCATTCACGTTGCAACTGTAACACACTAGTATACTCTAAGGTACTATGATGAATTCCTGTTCTGTTCTTTGACTATATAGAAGTGTCTATTTGTACGTCTCTAAATGTTTTGATGAATTGAACATGGTGGACCCTCTTGTAAACAAGTGTAATGCTTAATTGGGTCCCACTCACAGTTAACAGTCTTTGTATTGAGTTTGTGCTTGAAATGTACTGTAATTCTGTAAACTATTTCAATCAATCAATCAATCAATCAACACGCGGCATGCATAACTTTGAGGGAGATGGGTAGGCCCAGAGCCATAGTAGAATGGCTCTGGGTAGACCTATAAAATAACCTATAAGCTATAGAGTTATAGTTTGTTAAATATGTTTTATTTAAAGTAACGGGTATTCCGGGGTTACGGCCCCACAATGTCTATATGGACGTTTTCACAATATAAAAGTGTCCAGAACATTTAAGCTATAGTATAGTAGTTTGTCACCTACATGTGGATGTTTAAGTATAGGCTAATATATTTATTATAATCAATAACAATATCATAAAGTGTCCTGCTCTTCCAGAAATAAGGTTAATGAATTAATACTGCTCCAATGCCACAATGTTTGGTTGTGGTGGTGATGTCATGAGGATTCGGTGACCTTCGAAGTCCTTCCTGGACTACAATTCCCATAATGCTTTGGTGCACTGCTCCTCCTTGTGGATAGGGGGAGGGCTGTCTTACTGAGACAACATGTAGTCCAGGAAGTAAGTGAGCCCAGTGTCCATGACATCATGGACACGTTGAAATACTAAAATATCTAAAAAGTAAAAACACATATATACCCACATAAAAACCCCAGGAAAGTGTTTCTTGTCTCCCAAACATCATTAGAATAAGATCTGGTTGCAAAAGGGGTGAAGTGTCCCTTTAAAGTACTAAAAGTAAAAGTACTCATATTACAGAATGTCCCATTTCACAAGTTCAAAATGTGTACAAAATCTATTGAAAATAGCCAATCTACCAGCTCACAATGCATCGCATCACCACGCATTGTGAGCTTGCAGTTCTGCCATTGTCAAGTGGCTGAAATGTATATGGAAGTCATGGTTAATGTATGTTTTCTAATCTAATTTAAAATGTCCAAAGTAACTAGTATATAACTAATGATTTCAAATAATTGTTGTGGAGTAAAAGTAACATTTTTGGCTCTGAGATGTAGTGGAGTAAAACAGAACTACAGAAATAGGTCTATGACACAGAACTTATTATTATCTTCCTTTGTGAAATGTTAAAGGTGCTGTAACTTGTAAGGGATATGTTTTGTTAAAATAGCTCTACTAATCATTGCTATATTGTTTGTTCAGTAACAGAGGTCTTCCCACGTCTCCATACCCATTTCACTAACATAATTATTACTATTTCATAATGTGAAATGTGTAAAATTGACCAGTACTATGAAGAGAAGAAGGCCCATGGGCCAAATATGAAATGGTAACCAGAGAATTGGCCATTTGAGATGCATGATCTGAGTAGGAAAGAGAGAGAATACATCTTGTGATGTCAACATGCAATGTCAATTTTTTTTTTTTTAAAGAGACAGAAATGCCTCATCAAGTAGAAAAACTACAAAATAAAAAAATGAATTAAAAGTAATACAAATCACTCACCCTCACACATTATGACAGTCACCAGAATATGGGTGTTTTCAATGAATCTGATGAAAGGAGACCACCAGCCTTGAGCTCCACATTTTTATTTAATGGAGAAGAGGATACAACGTTTCGACCCCTTCAGGTCTTCGTCAGGATATGTTCAATTAATCTAACATGGTTAAAATGGTGTTTGAAAATACAATGGGAAGCTTGTATATGGACATCTGTGACTCCTTTCATATATTTGACCAATGGCTGTAGCCATAATATATAAGAACGTACACAATATGTATTTTGTAACACGTTTTATTTCATCCATACTTACACATGTATGTACAAAATGTGATTACGTGCCTAATTTCTTCCCTGTCACAGACAATGTGTCTAATTTAAAATGTCTTGAAAATGTCCAATAAGAAAATCCATTAACAAGTTGAACAAAATCAACAAAAAAAATCATTTGGGTTTATCTCCAGTGTGAATTCTCTGGTGGCTTTTAAGACTGTCCGTTCGAGAGAAGCTTTTACCACACTGATCACATCCATAGGGTTTCTCTCCAGTGTGAATTCTCTGGTGTGTTTTAAGGCTTGACATTTGAGAGAAGTGTTGTCCACATTGATCACATCCATAGGGTTTCTCTCCAGTGTGAATTCTCTGGTGTTTTTTAAGGTCAGACAACTGAGAGAAGTGTTGCCCACACTGATGACATCCATAGGGTTTCTCTCCTGTGTGAATTCTCTGGTGGCCTTTAAGGCTGTCCATTCGAGAGAAATGTTGTCCACACTGATCACATCCATAGGCTTTCTCTCCAGTGTGAATTATCTGGTGGCTTTTAAGGCTGGACATTAGAGAGAAATGTTGTCCACACTGATCACATCCATAGGGTTTCTCTCCAGTGTGAATTCTCTGGTGTTTTTTAAGGTCAGACAACTGAGAGAAGTGTTGCCCACACTGATCACATCCATAGGGTTTCTCTCCTGTGTGAATTCTCTGGTGCCTTTTAAGGCTGGACATTTCAGAGAAATGTTGTCCACACTGATCACATCCATAGGGTTTCTCTCCAGTATGAATTCTCTTGTGTGTTTTAAGATTTCCCATTGTAGAGAAGTGTTGTCCACAATCATCACATCCATATGGTTTCTCTCCGGTGTGAATTCTCTGGTGTGTTTTAAGATCAGACAACTGAGAGAAGCGTTTATCACACTGATCACATCCATAGGGTTTCTCTCCGGTGTGAATTCTCTGGTGGCCTTTAAGGCTGTCCATTCGAGAGAAATGTTGTCCACACTGATCACATCCATAGGCTTTCTCTCCAGTGTGAATTATCTGGTGGCTTTTAAGGCTGGACATTAGAGAGAAATGTTGTCCACACTGATCACACCCATAGGGTTTCTCTCCAGTATGAATTATCTGGTGTTTTTTAAGTCTAGACATTGTAGGGAAGCGTTTACCACACTGATCACATCCAAAGGGTTTCTCTCCAGTGTGAATTCTCTGGTGGCCTTTAAGGCTGTCCATTCGAGAGAAATGTTGTCCACACTGATCACATCCATAGGCTTTCTCTCCAGTGTGAATTAGCTGGTGGCTTTTAAGGCTGGACATTAGAGAGAAATGTTGTCCACACTGATCACACCCAAAGGGTTTCTCTCCAGTATGAATTCTCTGGTGTGTTTTCAGTCTAGACATTGTAGGGAAGCGTTTACCACACTGATCACATCCAAAGGGTTTCTCTCCAGTGTGAATGGTCTGGTGTGTTTTAAGTCTAGACATTGTAGGGAAGCGTTTACCACACTGATCACAGCAGTGGCATTTTTGCTTAGCCAAGCTTATTTGTTCATTCACCTCTGGTAGAACAGGGAAGCCAGACTGATGATGCAACACTGAATTGGAAACAAAGACAAAGGAAATGTTGTTTAGAGGCATTCCTGGACTTAAAATAGCAAAACCTATAGTGTTAATGTACCCTATTATCAATTTAGCATCCATTTATAATTCGATTCTACAATAATTTTATATTTTAGAAAATACATGATACAATGCTAAAATAAATCAAAACAAACAAATGACTAGATAAAAAAACATCCTTATGGCATGCTGTATATCCATATATACACAGTAAGTAACTTACAGAGGTCTTGATGATCCTTGGGTGTATTGAGAGAGTTCATCTTCAGCTGGAGTCCACAGTCAGATGTGATCAGAAAGTATAGATATCCTGGAGGAGTTGTGGAGAACAACTACAAACTCTTCTTATACTGGAGAGCCTGAGGTGGAACCACTAACTGCTTGGTGTTGATTGGCCAAAGAGTGGAACAATACAGTCATCAGCCACCAATCTCAACCTAACAAACTGTGCATGTGCTCTACCCCTCTCTGACTCCTCCCCCAGGTCATGCTCTATGCAACATTCTAGAAATAAACTGCTAACTGTGAGATTGCTTTGTAAGCTTCATATTTAATATATGAATCTATCTATATCCAATATAGAGTATCTGGCTATCTGGATAATATATGTATAGTCTAACAATATTGAATAAGTGGATATTCATTATAATTAAGTGTTACTGCAGCAGAGCCATAAGAGGATTGCTCCACATTCTTTCAGTAACATAGAACCAGCTCCTGTGTGAAGAAACAACAAGAAAAACTGTTTTCCAAAATACTATTTGTCTTCCAAAACACAAACTGCCACCCACCCCCTAAAATGATTGCAAACAGTCTTCATAATTAGTACACAAGCCTTCACATCTTGTCTTTTACAAGTATAATACCGCACACCCTGTACGCACACCCCAACTTTAGTCAAGTGTGTTTACTTGAGTATTGGAAATACTCAAGTAAAGTAGCCTACAAATACCTCAAAAGTGTACTTATAAGTAAGTACAGTACCTAAGTAAATATAGGCTACTTGGTTGCTTTCCACCACTGCCCATGGTGTTAGAATCTAACAGCTAGCTGAATAATATGTTCATATATTTCAAATAAAACCATAGCACCACCATTAGCCTTTTCATGTCACGCACCCCCTAGAACAGTGGTTCCCAAAGTGGGGTCCGGGGACCCCCAGGGGTACTTGAGGGAGTTCCAGGGGTCCCCAGCTAAATGATAGTATAGGAGCCAAATGGACCCTTATGGGTCTGTAACTCAGAGAGTGTATACAAATGGACCCGTTATTGTACACTCTCAGAGTTAAATTAGCATTGATTTTACAATATAAATTGGGGGTCCCAGAGATAGAAATGCTATTAAATGGGGGGTCCGTAGCCTAATGCATGTCAAACTGGGGGTCCTTGAAATTAAACGGGTTGAAAATCACTGCTAGAGCCATAAGAATCTTCTCTTATGGGGGTCCCTGGCATATCTTTTCAAATGGTGTTCCGCGGGCTATTTAGTGTCAATTTGGGGGTCCTTGACATGAAAAAGTTTGGGAACCACTTCCCTAGAAGGCACTCATGACATGCACCACAAGGGGTGCACGACGCACCACAGTTTGGCCTCACTCAGACCTTTACTGCATTGCTGTCTGCTTGTTGGATGAATGTTGTGTAGTGTCATAGCCGCCCCAATGCATTTCCAATGGGAGTCACATGGTTTGACACAACATTTGTGTTGTATGAGGGGGAGGGGGCGCAGTCGAAACACAGCCGAAAGCCATACAACAGCTTGTAGTCCAAAATGTGGACTACAAACCATGTGACTTCCATTGGAAATGCATTGGGGCGGCCATGACACTACACAACATTCATCCAACAAGCATACAGCAATGCAGTAAAGGTCTGAGCTCAGCCTTTGGGAACAACTGGTTTGAATGTATAAACTCAGACAGAAAGACACAGCAGGCGGAGGGGGGGTGATGTATTTGTACACAGCTCAGTGTTTTTAATGGAGTCGGACCAAAGAGCAGACGGGACGGCCCCGGCTGTTACACTACATTTGGCACAGAGTTTACATAAGTGTGTGAGCGAGAGAAAATTAACAGCCCCCCCCTCCCTCCCACCTTCCCCCTGGGTGCACCAAAGCTTCACTATAGAACAGACAGACTCTACTTG
>NC_136805.1:39239417-39269694 GCF_951216825.1 Electrona antarctica
ATTTGTGCCTCATTTTCACGATTTTTCAAAAATAGCAGACCTACAAGCTCGTAGCTTGTCGCGCTGCGACGCGTTGTGAGCTTGTAGGTCTGCTATTTTCAGCATGCAACCAAGTGTAAAATGACTTATACCGAATATCTTGTCCACTAGTCCACTAGTTTTTATCTGTTGACGAAATTGTCAATATATTTAGTCTTTTTTATAGTTTATAGTTTATAGTTTTAGTCATCATAGCTTATAGTTTTCATTTAGTTTCCATTTAGTTTTCCTCAGTGAAAAAAGGTAGTCGACGAACATTATTTTTCGTCTTATAGTTTTTAGTCGACGAAATCAACACAACAATGGGGTAAACAGAAGCGCACACACGGGGCACGGCAACGTCTGCCAAATCGGTTCTGGCGCGGCGGGGATTAAACGCGCTAATCCGTTTCAGGGGTCGTGATAAACAAGCAAAGCGAGTATTATGTGACAAACCGCGGTGTCAGAGGGGCTGTGTGAAGAGCGCCATCGAGCTAACAGTAGAGAGCACTGTAGCAGGTGGTACGAAACACAAGAGGAATAAAAGCACGCAGGTCAAAACTCACACTCGGAATCCAAAAGTTTAACTCAATGGTCGCCAAGGACTTATTTAACTTCTTTTTCATGATGTCCTGGAGCGCCAAGGACGTGTTTTTCGTGTTTTATAACATGGTAAAAAAAACAGTTTTTTTTTTTAGACTTTTTTTTTTGAAAAAAATAAAAATATATAAAATAAAATATATATGGTGGCGGTCTGGGCCTTTTGGCGCCCCCTGGTGGCGATGAATGAGTTTGTTAAATGTTGTTAAAACTAAATAGTTCCTCTGCAAACTCTCCACTCTTCACTCCCGGGGCCAGTCACTTGCTCAACATAAAATGCCAGGGGAGGTGAAAAGGGAAACTCGTCACTTTCCAAGCAAATGTTGGAATCGATGAGCATCCAATTCCGTGTCATTATTCCGTCCCGTGAAACACTGTGACCATTTCCTTAATCTATTTTGGACGGGAACCCCCTTTTGGTGTTTTAAGCATTATGTTATACTTTAGCTATTGAAAAATAGCAGATCTACAAGCTCAAAGCGCGGCACAGAGTGAACATTTTTAACTCAAATCTTTGCTTCTGAGGGGTTCCTGGAATAACATATTTTCAGATGGGGGGTCGGTGGCCAATTACATATCATTTTTGGGGTCCTTGACATGAACTATTGAGCACCACTGATATAGAAACATGAGGTATTTCAGAAAACTGTCAGGCCTAAATGGGTTAACCCTCTAAACCCAATATATGTTAAACTGTGAAAACTGTCCAAATAGATTATTATATTAGATTTGTATATCTAAATGCTTGTAGATCAGTTCATTTTGATGTTTTTTGAATCTTTAAAAAAAAATGGAAACATTTCGATATGTTGACCATTCTTCATGACACACTTACAGGTTAACACTTTTGATGCTAAGGACTGGTATATACTCGTCCAATTAAATAAATACGTGAGGTGCTCTAGACGAGTATACTTGTCCGAAGGCGTTTAATATCGATATAAAAATAAATAAGAATGCCTCGCTACTTTCTATTTTTGGAAGCGCTCCGGTTGCTAGGCACGGTTGCTATAGGGCTTCGTCTGCACTTGAACAGATCGCCGATGTTTGGAGGTCATTTCAGATTTTACGGTAATTGCGATTGGAACATTGACATTTCCTGGAGCAAGGATGGTCCCTTAAACTCTTGAAGAGAATGGTGTAAGGCAGGTTGTACATATACCGTCCTCAGCATGTACATTAAAGTGAATGGTGCGGCCTGGGCCGTGGCTCAGCGGTCCAGGCACCTTAGCTGGTAATCCAGTCTGGCAGTGTGCCGCGGGTTCGACTCCTGATCCCGACGGCCTTTACTGCATGTCACCCCCCCCCCCCCCCCCCCCCCCCATCTCTCTCCCTATTTCCTGTCAGCCTACTTTCTGTCCCTCCATAAAAAATATAAAATAAAGGCGAAAGCCAAAAATAATAATAATAATAATAAAATAAAGTGAATCGTGTAAGGAACAATGGAGTTGTACGTACCGTCCTCAGGATGGACATTAAAGGTGTAATGAAACGGAAATGGTGGACATTTTATTATGAAGTTTCAAACGGTTTCAAGTTGAAACACCGGTCTGAAGTTTCTGAACCAATCAGAGCGTCGCATCCCTTCAGGCGATGGGACGGTAGCTAGGGAATGTTGCTATGCTATACGCAGCAGCGTGGTGTGTGTTTGTTTACAAATCAAATAGACGGCCAACTGTACCAGTTTACTGTTATGTGGCTTATTTCTACCCTATAATGTTTTCAGATACATATTTTAGCGTGATGATTAAGTTGAAACCGAGTAATACACTGTCTGGATGTTATCTGGAATGGGAATAAAAACGGAGGATTTCTGTAATCAATAGCAGCTGTGCTGCACGGATGCGCACATATGGAGAGGATACGGGTGAGCTTAATTTTTATTGGCTTTTATCGATGTTGGCCTCGACACGTCATCACGCAGCACGTTTTCGTTTTCAGGAAGTAATAAAAAAAATGTTTTATGGACTTTTGATATAAAAACACACCACGGAGATGGTCTTCATTTCACTACACCTTTAACCCATTTAGGCCTGACGTCGAAATAAAAAAAATTCTTCAAAATCCTGATGTTTCTGTATCAGTGGTGCTCAATATTTCATGTCAAGGACCCCAAAAACGTATGTTGTAAATGTCATTGGCCTCTGCCCCCCCCCCCATCTGAAAATATGTTGTTCCAGGGACCTCCCCAGAAGCAAAGATTTGAGTTAAAATGTTACACTCACTAATATACATTCAAAGATTTGAGGCACATTTTCACCGTTTTTAAAAAATAGCAGACCTTGTAGATCTGCTATTTTATAGCTGAAGTATAACATAATGCTTTAAAACATTTTCCGCCCCAAAATGGGTTAAAGTGAATTGGTTTAAGGAACGATGGAGACAGTACAGGTCGTGTATACGTACCGCCCTCAGGATGGACACGGCCTCCTTGCTCAGCCACACGGGGTAGAGGACGTCGTCGTGCAGGATGGACTCGAACAGGTCGTCCTCGTTGTCCGCCTCGAACGGCGGCTGGCCCGCCATCATCTCGTACATGAGCACACCGAGGGCCCACCAGTCCACCGACGCGCCGTACTCCAGCTCCTGTAGGATCTGAAGAACCACAACAAACAAAAAACGGGGTCATTCCTATGTTCCCCAGGTTCTATGTTCCCCAGGTTCTATGTTCCCCACTCACCCGGCCCCCCAAAAAAGGTTATATGTTCCCCGCTCAACCAAAAAGAGGTTCTATGTTCCCCACTCAAAAAAGGTTTTTGAGCGCGGCTCTCGTTGCCGCGCTACGAACTTGTAGATCTGCTATTTTTCAATAGCTAAATTACAACATAATGCTTAAAACACCAAAAGGGGTTCCCGCCCAAAATGGGATAAAACCGGGAAAGCATCCGTGTCATTTTGGATTTTGGTGTTGAAAGCTCGCAGCTCGGCCATCATTTTAACACCCCGGCTTTATCCATGTATATGTTGGCTATTCAAAAAGTAGCAGATATACAAGGTCACCGCCATCACTTTGGCCCCTTTTCCACCGGTTGGTTCCCAATGGGAACCGGTTCAGTTCTTTTTGGTTTTTAGTCCATGAGCCAGAGTTCCAAAATTGGAACGTTAATTATGAATTGAGTGTGCAAAACCATGCCTATATTAGATTGTTATCACCATGAAACTTCCAAAGTTGAGTACAATGATTTATTGTATTACAAATTTTACATTTTTAAATATGCAAATGAGTCATTATGTAGGAAAATATGCAAAATAATCGAAAATATGAAAAAGCTACTACTGTGGAAGGGTTATCATGTATTAATTTACTTCTATTGATCCTATAAACAATTTAATATTGGTCTAGTTTTTCCCACCAATTTTGGAGCTCTGGCTCATGGACTAAGAACCACTGATTTAGAAGACATTTTGTATAGAAACGGCCACACGTCTCAATGGGCTAATGGGAAGTCGGTTGTATCAGCGCTTGTCTGTCTCTGTCCCTTTAATGTCCATATACTGACATCCGTGTCTGTCTGTCTGTCTGTCTGTCTGTCTGTCTGTCTGTCTGTCTGTCTGTCGCCTGCCTGCGCGCCCGCCCACCCGCCCGCCCATCCGCCCGCCCACCCACCCGCCTACCTGCCCGCCCGCCCGCCTGCGTGCGTGCCTGCCTGTGCCTCCTTGATATCAGAGACGTTATCAAGGGTTCCTGCAGGTACAATGGGTTCCCAACGGGCATCACCTTTAGTAGTCCACATGCATTCGTAAATACTTAATAAGTAGTCGCTGTGAGTGACATGCAGTGTGAGAGTGCAGTGACTGGGCGGGGCCTCACCTCAGGGGCGATGTAGTCGGGTGTACCGCAGAAGGTGGTGGTGGTGACGCCGCTGGTGATGCCCTCCTTGCACATGCCAAAGTCGGCTAGCTTGCAGTGACCCTCTGCGTCCAGCAGGATGTTGTCCAGCTTCAGATCCCTGCGGGGGTGGAGAGAGAGAGAGAGAGAGAGAGAGAGAGAGAGAGAGAGAGAGGTGATTGAGTCGACTAAAATGTGTTTTGGCGGGCCTTGAAGCCGCCGTAATGACTGTTTTTACATTGATCTATTGATCCATTGATCTACAAGCTTCGCAGTGCGACACGTTGTGAGCTTGTAGATCGGCTATTTCAGCATGCAACCAAGTGTAAAATGACTTATACTGGATCTCTTGTCCACTAGTCCCTTCCTAACATTTTAGTCTAGTTTGTATTTGTTGACGAAATTGTCAGTATATTTAGTCTTATAGTTTTAGTCATCATAGGCTTAGTTTTCATTTAGTTTCCGTTTAGTTTTCGTCAGTGGAAAAAAGGTAGTCGACGGACATTAGTTTTAGTCTTAGTTTTAGTCGACAAAATCAACACTGCGGTGCTAGCTAACAGGTCAGTGTTTGTTGTATGGTGTTATTTTGTTGGGTACCAGTAGACGACCCTGTTGAGTGTCTTATGGTGTTATTTTGTTGGGTACCTGTAGATGACCCGGTTGTGTGTCTTATGGTGTTATTTTGTTGGGTACCTGTAGACGACCCCGTTGTGTGTCTTATGGTGTTATTTTGTTGGGTACCTGTAGACGACCCCGTTGAGTGTCTTATGGTGTTATTTTGGGGGTACCTGTAGATGAACCCGTTGTGTGTCTTATGGTGTTATTTTGGGGGGTACCTGTAGATGACCCGGTTGTGTGTCTTATGGTGTTATTTTGTTGGGTACCTGTAGATGACCTCGTTGTGTGTCTTATGGTGTTATTTTGTTGGGTACCTGTAGACGACCCCGTTGTGTGTCTTATGGTGTTATTTTGGGGGTACCTGTAGATGAACCCGTTGTGTGTCTTATGGTGTTATTTTGGGGGGTACCTGTAGATGACCCGGTTGTGTGTCTTATGGTGTTATTTTGTTGGGTACCTGTAGATGACCTCGTTGTGTGTCTTATGGTGTTATTTTGTTGGGTACCTGTAGATGACCTCGTTGTGTGTCTTATTGTGTTATTTTGTTGGGTACCTGTAGACGACCCCGTTGTGTGTCTTATGGTGTTATTTTGGGGGGTACCTGTAGATGACCCCGTTGTGTGTCTTATGGTGTTATTTCGGGGGGTACCTGTAGACGACCCTGTTGAGTGTCTTATGGTGTTATTTGGGGGGGAACCTGTAGATGACCCCGTTGTGTGTCTTATGGTGTTATTTTGGGGGTACCTGTAGATGACCCCGTTGTGTGTCTTATGGTGTTATTTTGGGGGTACCTGTAGACGACCCCGTTGTGTGTCTTATGGTGTTATTTTGTTGGGTACCTGTAGACGACCCCGTTGTGTGTCTTATGGTGTTATTTTGGGGGGGCACCTGTAGATAACCCCGTTGTGTGTCTTATGGTGTTATTTTGTTGGGTACCTGTAGATGAACCCGTTGTGTGTCTTATGGTGTTATTTGGTTGGGTACCTGTAGACGACCCTGTTGTGTGTCTTATGGTGTTATTTTGGGGGTACCTGTAGACGACCCCGTTGTGTGTCTTATGGTGTTATTTTGTTGGGTACCTGTAGACGACCCCGTTGTGTGTCTTATGGTGTTATTTTGGGGGGTACCTGTAGACGACCCCGTTGTGTGTCTTATGGTGTTATTTTGGGGGGTACTTGTAGACGACCCTGTTGTGTGTCTTATGGTGTTATTTTGGGGGGGTACCTGTAGATGACCCCGTTGTGTGTCTTATGGTGTTATTTTGGGGGGGTACCTGTAGACGACCCCGTTGTGTGTCTTATGGTGTTATTTTGTTGGGTACCTGTAGATGAACCTGTTGTGTGTCTTATGGTGTTATTTTGTTGGGTACCTGTAGTGTAGACGACCCCGTTGTGTGTCTTATGGTGTTATTTTGTTGGGTACCTGTAGATGACCCCGTTGTGTGTCTTATGGTGTTATTTTGTTGGGTACCTGTAGACGACCCCGTTGTGTGTCTTATGGTGTTATTTTGGGGGTACCTGTAGACGACCCCGTTGTGTGTCTTATGGTGTTATTTTGGGGGTACCTGTAGACGACCCCGTTGTGTGTCTTATGGTGTTATTTTGGGGGTACCTGTAGACGACCCCGTTGAGTGTCTTATGGTGTTATTTTGTTGGGTACCTGTAGATGAACCCGTTGTGTGTCTTATGGTGTTATTTTGTTGGGTACCTGTAGATGACCCCGTTGTGTGTCTTATGGTGTTATTTTGTTGGGTACCTGTAGATGACCCCGTTGTGTGTCTTATGGTGTTATTTTGGGGGGTACCTGTAGACGACCCCGTTGAGTGTCTTATGGTGTTATTTTGGGGGGTATCTGTAGATGACCCCGTTGTGTGTCTTATGGTGTTATTTTGGGGGGTACCTGTAGACGACCCCGTTGTGTGTCTTATGGTGTTATTTTGTTGGGTACCTGTAGACGACCCCGTTGTGTGTCTTATGGTGTTATTTTGTTGGGTACCTGTAGACGACCCCGTTGTGTGTCTTATGGTGTTATTTTGGGTACCTGTAGATGACCCCGTTGTGTGTCTTATGGTGTTATTTTGGGGGGTACCTGTAGACGACCCCGTTGTGTGTCTTATGGTGTTATTTTGGGTACCTGTAGATGAACCCGTTGTGTGTCTTATGGTGTTATTTTGGGGGGTACCTGTAGACGACCCCGTTGTGTGTCTTATGGTGTTATTTTGTTGGGTACCTGTAGACGACCCCGTTGTGTGTCTTATGGTGTTATTTTGTTGGGTACCTGTAGACGACCCCGTTGAGTGTCTTATGGTGTTATTTTGTTGGGTACCTGTAGACGACCCCGTTGAGTGTCTTATGGTGTTATTTTGGGGGGGTACCTGTAGACGACCCCGTTGAGTGTCTTATGGTGTTATTTTGGGGGGTATCTGTAGATGACCCCGTTGTGTGTCTTATGGTGTTATTTTGGGGGTACCTGTAGATGAACCCATTGTGTGTCTTATGGTGTTATTTTGGGGGGTACCTGTAGACGACCCCGTTGTGTGTCTTATGGTGTTATTTTGGGGGGTATCTGTAGATGACCCCGTTGTGTGTCTTATGGTGTTATTTTGGGGGTACCTGTAGACGACCCCGTTGTGTGTCTTATGGTGTTATTTTGTTGGGTACCTGTAGATGACCCCGTTGTGTGTCTTATGGTGTTATTTTGGGGGGTATCTGTAGATGACCCCGTTGTGTGTCTTATGGTGTTATTTTGGGGGGTATCTGTAGATGACCCCGTTGTGTGTCTTATGGTGTTATTTTGGGGGGTATCTGTAGATGACCCCGTTGTGTGTCTTATGGTGTTATTTTGGGGGGTATCTGTAGATGACCCCGTTGTGTGTCTTATGGTGTTATTTTGGGGGGTACCTGTAGATGAACCCATTGTGTGTCTTATGGTGTTATTTTGGGGGGTACCTGTAGATGAACCCATTGTGTGTCTTATGGTGTTATTTTGGGGGTACCTGTAGATGAACCCATTGTGTGTCTTATGGTGTTATTTTGTTGGGTACCTGTAGATGACCCCGTTGTGTGTCTTATGGTGTTATTTTGGGGGGTACCTGTAGATGAACCCGTTGTGTGTCTTATGGTGTTATTTTGGGGGGTACCTGTAGATGAACCCATTGTGTGTCTTATGGTGTTATTTTGGGGGTACCTGTAGATGACCCCGTTGTGTGTCTTATGGTGTTATTTTGTTGGGTACCTGTAGACGACCCCGTTGTGTGTCTTATGGTGTTATTTTGTTGGGTACCTGTAGATGACCCCGTTGTGTGTCTTATGGTGTTATTTTGGGGGGTATCTGTAGATGACCCCGTTGTGTGTCTTATGGTGTTATTTTGGGGGGTATCTGTAGATGACCCCGTTGTGTGTCTTATGGTGTTATTTTGGGGGGTACCTGTAGATGAACCCATTGTGTGTCTTATGGTGTTATTTTGGGGGTACCTGTAGATGAACCCATTGTGTGTCTTATGGTGTTATTTTGGGGGGTACCTGTAGACGACCCCGTTGTGTGTCTTATGGTGTTATTTTGTTGGGTACCTGTAGATGACCCCGTTGTGTGTCTTATGGTGTTATTTTGGGGGGTATCTGTAGATGACCCCGTTGTGTGTCTTATGGTGTTATTTTGGGGGGTACCTGTAGATGAACCCATTGTGTGTCTTATGGTGTTATTTTGGGGGTACCTGTAGATGAACCCATTGTGTGTCTTATGGTGTTATTTTGGGGGTACCTGTAGACGACCCCGTTGTGTGTCTTATGGTGTTATTTTGTTGGGTACCTGTAGACGACCCCGTTGTGTGTCTTATGGTGTTATTTTGTTGGGTACCTGTAGATGACCCCGTTGCGATGCAGGAACATGAGCGCCGAGGTGACCTCGGCGGCGTAGAAGCGCGAGCGTGTCTCGTCGAACTTCCTGGAGCGCTGGATCTGGAACATCAGGTCTCCTCCGTTCACGTACTCCATCACGAAGAACAGACGGTCCTGGACAGAGATGATTGATTGATTGATTGATTGATTGATTGACGACACGAGGTACAGTGGGTAGACAATAGGGACTTTAAGCAACGACGGTTTTCAGTACGGCTCCGCTAGGCGGAAGTACGGCGGCTATGACACCGTCGCCGTAGCTGTCAAAATCGTTAAGCAAACAGCCGTCGGCGACGGCGACATTAGTTACCATGGTGACGTGTCTATGCAGCATGTGTCAAACATAAATACTTTTTTTTAAAACACCCCGTCGTGCGTCAGCTAACTTGCCGATATTGCTTCATTCTTACATGCGCTGGACATGATCAGCAGTGGAAAGAGGAAGGTGCTGGAGCAATCTGTGTTATTCTAAAACCGTTTTAATAAACATGGTTAATATGACATATGGTATTAGTGTTATTTCTTCATTCAGAGCATGCCAACACATTACACAGCATAAGAGAGGTGATGGAGCAATCGGTGTAAATGTATGACAGCTATAATTTCAATAAACATGGTTATGACAAGGCGTTGTAGACACTACGTGTAAGTGTAGCTTCTGCTGTAGTAGAAAGGGCTGCGACGGAGAGCAGGTTTATGTATCGAGCACTGATCCATTTCCGGTTGCCGGAGCAGACTCCCGTAGCCGTCGCTATTAATACCCATTTAGGACTGAGGATTCTAAAAATAAATCTTCTAAAACCCATGTTTCTATGTCAGTGGTTCTCAAAATATATTCTTGTTAATAACCCACAGAATTATCTGTATTTGGTGGCCGACCACCCATCTGAAAATATGTTCTTCCAGGTACCCCCCCCCCCCCCCCCCAGAAGCAAAGATATGAGTTAAAAACGTTTGCTGTGAAAGAATATATTTGAAAGATTTGCGCCACATTGTCACGATTTTTTCAAAAATAGCAGATCTACAAGCTCGTAGCGCGGCACGCAGTGCGCTTGTAGATCTGCTATTTTTCAATAGCTAAAGTATAACATAATGCTTAACCCTTTCAGTGCTATCATTTATTGAAAAATTAGGATCAAATTCACGCCAGCATTCTTTTAATTTGAGCTCTTATTTTGAAAAGCCGCCATTTCCGCTCCACTAGCAGTAGTCACAAGTTAGGAATTTACACAGAGCTGGGCAGGCCTTGTTTACATTGTGAATCCAGACCGGAGCTCTGGAGAGCTCCAGATCGTCAGCTCTGTGCCGTCAAAGAAACGTTGTTTTGACCAAAAATGCCATCTGGGACAAGGAATAGGAGATACAGGCGATTGAAAGAAAGGGATAGAATGGATTCTTATGGTGCCGATGATCTAAGATGGGCGAGTCTTGTGACGACAACAGCTAGCTACCCGATGCTAACGTAAGTAGCATTATAGCTTGACCAAATTAATGCACTATAAAAGCGCAATTGACAAAGGTCTTCGGCAACGGCGCTGAAAGTATTAAGGATAAAGGGATAACACAAACAGTCCTGTTTCCATTTACAATGTGGTCCTATAACGGAAACAATGCACCGCCATGTGGGGTAGATCTTTATCCATTCAGTCTTTCATACGTCAGCCTTTCAAAGCCGATCGATAAACTGCGGCTGACAATTCCCGTTTCCGAGGAGACATAGCCGAATATTTAGGGATCATTACCACACGGTAGGGCATTAAGCAACTAGTCGACTAGTTTACTACTAGTCGACTAGTAAATCCACTAGTCAACCTTGCTGGTACTAGTTGACTAGTTGATAAGAAAAGGAAAAAAAAGTTTATTTATTTTATTCTTTTCCCGATTTTGTAGGCCTCAAGATTAGGTAGATTATAGTTATAGTCACCAATGTACACAGTTTTTAAATGTACAAATATTTATTTCCAAAAAAGAAAAAAAAACTAGGCAACTAGTCAACTAGTAAAAATGACTAGAAGTGAATGCCCTACCACACGGGTGCAAAAACTCCCCCAAAAACAACCACACAAGTGCCCAAAGCGGTGGAACGCCCTACCTCCAGGCAATCAGAAAAGCCAATTCTCTGTCATCTTTCAAAAACATGTCTGAAAACACATCTGTTCAGGAAAGCCTGAGAGAGAGCCTCCTCATTTTGACATAACTGTGTTGCGTATGTTTGTATCTGTTTATTTGATATCTGCACCAAAGGTCCTTTGGTCTGCTTCTTTTTTAGTTTATTCTGATGTGTTTTATTCCTCGTCACCACTAAAATGTTTTGTGCTTTTGTTCATTACGTAATAGACTTTGCTTTATTTGACCTTAACTTGTATATTTTACGCTGTTATGATGCTATGGTGTAATTTTATCTGTTGTTCGGACACTTTGTAACGCATCTTTTAACCCATTCTGGGCGGGACCCATTTTGGTGTTTTAAGCATTGTGTTATAGTTTAGCTATTGAAAAATAGCAGATATACAAGCTCATAGCGCGGCACCGAGTGCCACGCTACGAGCTTGTAGATCCGCTATTTTTGAAAGATCGTGAAAATGTGCCGCAAATCTTTGAATATATATTCTTTCAGAAATTTGGAATATAATCTTTCGTTTTTTTGTTTTTTTAACTCAAATCTTTGCTTCTGGGGGAGGGTCCCTGGAACAACATATTTTCAGATGGGGGTCGGCGGGCCAATTACATATCATTTTTGGGGGTCCTTGACATGAAATATTGAGCACCACTGATATAGAAACATGAGGTATTTCAGAAAACTGTCAAGATTTTTTTAGAATCGCCCTCAGGTCTAAATGGGTTCAAAAGTGCTATATAAATAAAGTTATTATTATTCATGAATCTTGCTTTTCCTCAAAGCAATTCTCAGTGACATACTGTACATACTGTACCATGTTACTAGTGTTTAGTAGAGCAGCAGGTGGTAAATGTTGGAAAACACAATGGAGCACCCTGGTGGCTCAAGCAAGTAAAGCTGAATGTTTCCTTTTTAGCCCATTTAGGCCTGACGTCGAAATAAAAAAAAAACGTTCGCTCTGAAAGAATATATATTCAAAGATTTGTGCCGCATTTTTACCATTTTTCAAAAATAGCAGGCCTACAAGTTCATAGCGCGCCACTCGGTGGCGCGCTATGAGCTTGTAGATCTGCTATTTTTCAATAGCTAAAGTATAACATAATGCTTAGTTAAAACACCAAAAGGGGTTCCCGCCCAAAATGGGTTAGAGCAAGACAACGGTACGGTATGCAATATAACAGGAACACACAGTGATGCCTTTGCACACCACGCCCATGCCCGTACTTGAGAGAGAGAATAAAATACAGACTTTAGCGCGCAAAAGGCCTTCAACCACTCCATCCATTTTTTCCTAAGCACCAATAAATCTCTTTGCCGAAAATAGCGTTAAATAGTCTGTGTGTGTGTTTGTGCGACGTGTGTGCGACGTGTGTGTGTGTGTGTGTGTGTGTGTGTGTGTGCGCGTGCGTGCGTGCGTGCGTGCGTGCGTGCGTGCGTGCGTGCGTGCGTGTGTTCATATACCCTCATCTGGAAGCAGCAGTACAGCTGGGTGAGGTAGGGGTGTTTCAGTGTGTTCATTATACCCTCGTCTGGAAGCAGCAGTACAGCTGGGTGAGGTAGGGGTGTTTCCGTGTGTGTGTGTGTTCATATACCCTCGTCTGGAAGCAGCAGTACAGCTGGGTGAGGTAGGGGTGTTTCAGTGTGTGTGTGTGTTCATTATACCCTCGTCTGGAAGCAGCAGTACAGCTGGGTGAGGTAGGGGTGTTTCCGCGCCAGCGCCAGGATGCGTTTCTCCGTCAGCGTACAGTCCACGTCGTCGTCCTGCAGGATGACGTCCTTCTTCAGCACCTTGACCGCGTACACCTCCTCCGTGCCCTTCAGCTCCGCCAGCATCACCTGGTTGGACGGGAGGAGAGGAGCATTATTAGTTCGTCTTATATCTAGCTGTTCTTGTTTTTGATTGCTCTTTTGTGTTGTCCTGAGACTATCCTATTGGCACTATACTTGTTTATTTGCATTGAATGACTCATTTCTTGCATTAATGTTGTATATTTGATTTGATTTGATTTGATTTTTTCAATGAAACTTTGGGTTTACGAGTATACTGATTGTAGTGGGTTTGTGGTGGGTTTCTGAAATTTCTTTATTAGGAACAATCCCTTGAGATGAATCATCTCGTTTTCAAGGGGGTCCGCGATTCACCAAGTACACTTCATACATAAAGACACTTTTTACAGACAATTCAACCAGACAAAAACAAGACAAGACAAAACAATACAATTCATAGATAAACAAAAAACAAACAGGAAAAACAAAAAACAAAACAACATTTCACATAACATGGACATAACGTAGACATAACACATGGATCATTGCATCATGGATCTGTTATAGTGATGATTAGTGAAAACATGAACAGGTAGTCTCAAGATGAGAGGACATCTTTGGGTTTGTGATGGGGGAAGAGCCTTTGTGTATGTCATTATTGTTTGTTGCTGTATTGTTTTGTTGTATGTTGTGCCCTGAGGACCCCCTTGAAAACGAGTTGCTGCAACTCAAGGGAGTATCCTCTCGTGACATTTCAAATAATTTATGCACACACCACACGCGCCATTTTGGAAAGAACTTGGGCCCCGGGGTGGGTAGCCTCGGAAAACCCAGAAGTTTTTATTTACAGGGAGAAAAAGTCCATTTCAATTCGGCATAGAGTAGCGCAAACGTCGCTCACTCTCTGCTGATTTCTGATCGTCTGCACCTTTGTTAAATTGACGCACTGTACACTCCTCTCTCTCTCTCTCTCTCTCTCTCTGTCACTGTAATTAATTAGTCTCATGTCCAGCAGCTGTGTCTAGTTTCTCCCGGCGGAGCTGCCTATGCCATAAAAAGCATAGGTGAGTTCCAGTTTAAGGGGTGGGTGATATGGTGATAAATATCGTATCGTGATGTCTCCACAATATGCCTTTTCAGAGATATCATATCGTTGTTGTCGGGAGGAAACCTTCTAACTCCATTTTTGAGGGGGTAAATCAGTGTTATTGAACACCCTTTACGTCTGTGTGTTGTTTCGAAAATATTGAACCAATGGAAAGTAGTAAAAAAAATGCTTTGGACAAAACCCCTCAACTCCATTGGACCCTCAAACTGTTTGCTAAAGCAACTAACTCCACCACCTTTCCCTCTCTCATGCAAGTCATTGACAATATATAATAGTCCTTGAGTAGGTTCCAAATAGCCCTGTACCGTACGGGTGTGTAACTCGGAGAGTGTACATTTTCCAAATGGACCCCATAAGTGTCCATGTGGTTCCATTTGTACACTCTCAGAGTTATGGGGGTCCTTGGAATTGAACCACTGCACATTAAATGGAGCAGAGCCTTAATTAGTATCATCGGTAACACCTGTGAAGGAAGTAGGGAAGCGGCCTGGAAGTAGGAAGAGTTATTCTGTGGGGGACTGCCCATAGTTTCTCAAACTATGCTGAGAAAGATCGTTTACTATCGATAGACAAAGTAGGCTACAGTACAGTATAGAGGGCTTAAGCCTTAAACAATTAAACCCAATATACTTTACTTCTACACCAAATATCTCCGTCGAAAAATAGTCGTTCTACAAGCTCACAGAGCGCCACATTACACATTACTACGCAGCTTGTAGATCGATCGATCAATGGACCTGTGGAAAAGAACAAGCCAGGATCCCATTGACCTACAGATCCGAAAAAGAAAGTGGAGTTGGATTGGCCACACCCTCAGAAAACCTGCGACAAACATCACCAGACAAGCCCTGAAATGGAACCCCCAAGGAAAAAGGAAACGAGGTCGCCCCAGGAACAGCTGGAGAAGAAGCATCGAGGCAGAAATGGCAGGTGAGTGGGCTCAACTGGGGAGAACTCGAAAGGACGGCAAAAAGCCGAGTGAAATGGAGGACATTTGTCAACGGCCTATGCACCCTAGAGGAGCAAAGGGCTTAAGTCAAGTAAGTCAAGTTGTAGATCGATCGGCTATTCAACAGGCGAATGTTTGCCTATTATTATGACATGGCCAGAGACAGTAATAAGAAATAAGGATGCTACGTTTCTTTTTTAAATGTTTTTAAGGCTCGTTAGAAACTTTTTGATTATTAGAACAACAATCACAATTCCGTGAAGCCGAAACCCACTCACAACCACACCACAACGAACCACACAAACAATGCAAGATCCGCCGCGTCTGTCTTTCTTCAAACCCCCCACAGCCCACTCCCGAAGCTCCCGGCCAACTTCTGAAGTGCACTCCTCTGTTTATTCTACTTCACAAGTTGTTCTCCGTCCAACTGTTCTCTCTGCCTCTTCCTGGCACGGGATCCACTGCCGGCCACGCAGGACCACGTCGTTTGTCTGCCATCTGGTGAGACTCTCGCTCGCAACGTGTGTCTACGCGAGAGCGACGGTGACAGCAGCTGCGTGTTATAAACGTGCGAGTTCGATTTCCGAAAACACGGGAGATGAAAGATAAACCCGACCGGAGCCAATTTTCCCCCCGGTTTTAATTAACCCATCCAAACCCCCACCCAGCTCATAGCGCGGCACCGATTGCCACGCTTACAAGCTTGTAGATCTGCTATTTTTGGAAAAATCGTGATAATTGTGGCGCAAATCTTTGAATATATATTCTTTCACAGTGAACGCAACGAACCGACATGCGGAAACAACGGTCGGACATGCGGTCGAACATGCGCTGCAACCGTGCTCGCGGTTAGGTTTCTGGTTGAAGGACTTCAGTGTTTTGTACCATACTATTGTATGTATATCAGAACAAAGAATGTTTGCTTTCGCCATCTTTGTTGAAGAAGAGTCTGGGCTCCTTTTTAATGCCCCTATAATATTTTTTATATATACATTATATAACAACAATCTATTGTAGACTTTTCTCCAATGTCTGAGGTACGAGCCGGTTAGGTTTCTGGTTGAAGGACTTCAGTGTTTTGTACCATACTATTGTATGTATAAGTACAGAACAAAGAATGTTTGCTTTTGCCATCTTTGTTGAAGAAGAGTCTGGGCTTAGGTTAGGGTTTGAGGTGGGTTGTTGTCGGTCTAATGACAGTCGGACCAATAGGGTTTGAGGTGGGTTGTCGGTCTAATGCCAGTCGGACCAATAGGGTTTGAGGTGGGTTGTCGGTCTAATGACAGTCGGACCAATAGGGTTTGAGGTGGGTTGTCGGTCTAATGACAGTCGGACCAATAGGGTTTGAGGTGGGTTGTCGGTCTAATGACAGTCGGACCAATAGGGTTTGAGGTGGGTTGTCGGTCTAATGACAGTCGGACCAATAGGGTTTGAGATCGGTTGTCGGTCTAATGACAGTCGGACCAATAGGGTTTGAGGTGGGTTGTCGGTCTAATGACAGTCGGACCAATAGGGTTTGAGGTGGGTTGTCGGTCTAATGACAGTCGGACCAATAGGGTTTGAGGTGGGTTGTCGGACCAATAGCATGTCTAAACTAAAAGCCTGTACCCGAAAAGGTTTGAGCACCAGTGCTCCACTCAGTCCACTGATACGTTTTTCAGACGATTTCTCATGATTTGGAAGTCTTTTTTGTAGAATCTGGTCTCAGGTCTCAATGGGTTAAAAAAAATAAAAAATAACGTAGGATTTGAGGGGTATAAACGCAGCTTACGGTGCAGCTAATTTATTTTGTTACGATCTGTGTTTGTGTTTCTATAATTATGCGTGTGTTATTGGGGAACTTTTCATTTGAAAACGGTTTAAGGAACACAGGTTTTAAAAAAGCCGCAATCTGTTTGCGTCCAAGCCAGCATTAGAACTAAGGGCTGAAGTCTCTACAGCTGAGATAAGACAGACCGCTTGGCTCGGGGGAGATATTTCTTAATGGAAGAGCAGGGAGACCAGCCTCCATCCATCCTGAAGATGTGCATACAGATTGATTAAAATTATGTTCTATTGTAGCTTAATCCATTTTGGGGCGCGAACCCCTTTTGGTGTTTTAAGCATTGTGTTATACTTTAGCTATTGAAAAAAAGCAGATCTACAAGCTCATAGCGCGGCACCAGCCTCCATCCATCCTGAAGATGTGCATACAGATTGATTAAAATTATGTTCTATTGTAGCTTAATCCATTTTGGGGCGCGAACCCCTTTTGGTGTTTTAAGCATTGTGTTATACTTTAGCTATTGAAAAAAAGCAGATCTACAAGCTCATAGCGCGGCACCAAGTGCCGCGCTAACGCGGGAAGCGCTAGCGCGGCACGTGGAGGTGTGACTTGTAGTCCAGGAAGGAAGTGAGACCACATTGTCATGACAAATGTTGGTCATGAACATGGCGTCATCAGTAATTTATTCTAATTCGCAATTTTACGAGCTGCGTTCGCTTCCCGCGTTCGCGTGTCTTACTTGCAATCATCATCATATCATCATATCATCATACTATATACTATATATATATATATATACTATAATTAACCAAATGTCTGTCTGTCTGAATGTGTGTCAGAAGCACTGCCGTAGCTCCTCACTGCCTGCACCAATCACTCCCACTTTTCACACATGCATTGACCATAATAATATGGAGGTCTTAACGAAGCCCTTTTTTCAATTTAACAAATTATAGATTAATAATGAATTTATTAGTGAATACAAAATGCGAAAACGCACCCAGGGCGCAGTACCCCCCGCGGCCACAGGGCGCAGTACCCCCCCGCGGCCACCAGGCGGCAAGTATTTCACAACGGGTAAGGGCTAGTAACAATAATACTAATCTCTCGCTCTCCTCTGCCCTATACCTTGCCGAAGCTGCCTTTCCCCAGCACTTTGATGAAGTTGAAGTCCTTCAGGGTCCTCCTGGGGAGCTGCCCGTTCTCCTTGCCCCCCGACGAGGACGTGGAGGAGCCGGAGGTGGTGGAGGAGGACGAGGAGGTGGAGGAGGAGGTGGAGGAGGTGGAGGAGGCCGAGTTTTCCACCGGTCCTCCTCCTCCGTGGTGCTCCAGGGTGAGCGCCTGACGCAGGCGTACCAAGCCGGCCAGCTCTGAAAAACACAACGGTATACAAAGTTACAGAAGAAGAGGAACTAACCGCAGGTGATCGACGGAGATAGCAAAACGTGATAATGATAAAAAGGTTGCTCACACGGATCAAAAAACGGGATCAAGACATAGATAAAAAGAGAGGGTCCGGGCACTCAAAGTAAAAAATGAGGAACGCCTTTATTTAGTTAAGTTAAAAAGGCAACTGCCAACATGTTTCGACCAACATGTTGGACGAGGCGCTCCTCGTTTTTAACTTTGAGTGCCCGGATCCTTCTCTTTTTATCTAGGTACAAGTTATAATTTACTAGTTAATTTACTGGACCACAACGCAGTGTTGATTTCGTCAACTAAAACTAAGACAAAGAAATGTTCGTCGACTACCTTTTTCCACTGACTGAAACTAAATGGAAACTAAATAAAAACTGAGCTATGATGACTAAAACTAAGACTAAATATACTGACAATTTCGTCAACAAATAGAAACTAGACTAAAATATTAGGAAGGGACTAGTGGACAAGAGAGATCCAGTATAAGTAATTTTACAATCGGGTGCATGCTGAAAATAGCCGATCTACAAGCTTGTAGATCGGCTAGTTTCAGCAGGTGTCAAAACAGTCATTACGACGGCATCAAGGCCCGCCAAAATGCATTTGTGTCGACTAAATCAACTGTAGATTTAGTCGACTAAAAATCTTTAGTCGACTGAACACTGGACTAGACTAACACTAAAACATTCCGGGTGACTAAAATGTGACTAAAACTAAATGAAAACTACTCAAGTGACTGAAACTAAAATCTAAATTTGCTGCCAAAAACAACACTGCCACAACAACGTCACAAGTTAGACATTTAGAAGATGCTCAGTCACTTACAATGAGCAAGGTAATCACAAACATCAAATGCAGAGAGACAGGGTGTAGTGCCTGCACGATTTATGACCTCAGCTCCTTGACTCAGTGGCGAAACACCCTATCTGCACGAGCATATTGATGCCCATGATATGATGACTGTCCACTATAATGTAGCAGAGGGACGTGCGAAATGTATGTGTGAAAATGATATGAGATGCATGCTCGTTCCTGTTCATTCTGTTCTTATCGTTGTTTCCATAATCTGCCAGGGACGTCATAGATCCACTGTTCTTACTGTTTATATGTCTCTGTGTCTGTAATAGCAGCCTCACTCCCAATCTTACCGTCAGTAGTCTGAAAACCCACCTGTTCAGACTCCATCATGGCCCGTAGCACTTACCCTACCCCCTTAGATAGCACCTTTTGTAGACTTAGATAGCATTTTATACAGATTTTATAGCATGTGATGTACTGTAGACAGCACTACAATTGCATTGTACGTATGTAGTCATAGCACTTTATAGTATTTATGTATAGTATACTATAGTATATATGTATAGTTTATATGTATAGTTTCATTATATAGAGATTCCACTGTTACGTTCTTAGCTTACGCATGTTACATGAATACTACTTTTTATGTATGTGATGTATTGCCAAATTTGCCATGCTTTTTAGTTCTTTCCTTATGTAAGTCGCCTTGGATTAAGAGCGTCTGCTAAATGCCTAAATTGTAAATTGTAATAAACTTCAGAATGTATGAACGTATGTAATACGTCATGGTGTTGACATGATGTTCTCCGTGCCTGCGACTCAGCCGATCCTCACCCACTACAACTTGATTTAGACGGAGAATCTATAGACCATTCAGATGGTCAACCTAAATCACAGACAGTGTCTAAGGTTGGGATCGATTCGGGTTCCTTAACGATTCCTGATCGCAAACTTTAGTGGTGCTCTCCGTAAACTAGGATCACAAGTAAACCCAAAGAACCTTAACCTGACTCCGCCAGATGGGGCAGCAGAGAGTACACTGGGTTCCCCCCTCCTGCTCCCATCTGGGAACTCTCAGGCAGACTTGATGCCCGGCCACAAAACGACCTGGCCAATCAGCGGCAGCTAGAGGCGGGATCAAGGCATACACAGTGCTGCCTTGATCCTGCCTCTAGCTGGAGCAGGAGGGGGGAACCCAGTGTACTCTCTGCTGCCCCATCTGGCGGAGTCAGGTTAAAAGAACCTAGCATCAGTCTAGAAACGATATATTATCAAAATGTTTGACATGGGTGGTCAGAGAAACACACGCCTACATCGTTAACAGGCTTGTTACCTGGTGGAACGAAACAGACAGGGTGAGGATTTTTGATGAATGCGTTTTGTTTGTTTTCTGTTTTTCAGATATTGTCACTGTCAGGTGGAAACTTATACTTAAGTCCAAAAATGCTATCTTTTTATAGTAATATAGTGAAAAAAGTCTATAGCCTATAGTATAAAGTCATGGATAGAATAATGACAAAAAAGATAGACGACAGTTGCAGAACTATACTTCAGAGTGCATCGAGTGTGTGTGTGTGTGTGTGCGTCCGTGTGCGTGCACAGTACACGTGTGTGTATTCGTGAAGCTATATCTTTATGAGAACCAAAATGTCCTCACAAGGACAGGGAAACAGTGCTGGCTCCTCAGGGGAGAGGAGAGCTAATGGGTAAAGATTTATTTTAGACTTTGTAAGCCGCTCGCTCGCTCGGCTCCACCAGCAGCCGGCCCACTCCACTCCACTCACTACTCCATCTGGGATCAGAGGAGTGGAGAGACGGAGGAGGTGACGGAGCAGAGACCATATCAGAGGAGAGGAGAGATGGAGGAGGAGGTGACGGAGGAGCAGAGGCCATTATCTTTGGTCTTATTATAGATGACTGGTTCCCAAAACACTGGGTCAGGACCCAATTGTGGGTTGCGGACACATTTTTATGGGTCCCCTTTATCCTACATCTTGTGTTTAATTATTATTATTTCAAAACATTAAAAAAATAATAATAATCATTAATTAATTCATTTTTTTTCATGAAGAATCTAACAAGAAGATTGGCTACTTTCAGTAGTTTGGGTCACGCAGGACCCAAACATAGGACATAGTAGCCCAGTATACCAGCTCAGTGGCCTTGTGGTTAGAGTGTCCGCCCCTGGCCGGGTCATACCAAAAATGGGACCCAATGCCTCCCTGCTTGACACTCAGCATCAAGGGTTGGATTGGGGGTAAGTCCCTGCGACATACTAGCGTCATGTCCAGGGGGTGTACTTGTACAACAACAGGAGATAGGCTCCTGCCCTATGGGCCTCATGGCTTGGCAAGGCTACTTATAGTAGCCCAGCACAACCCAGTAGTTTGCCACATTAACCAGGGAACCCCTTTTGGTGTTATAAGTTAGCTTGTAGCTTGTAGATCTGCTATTTTTGGAAAATCATGAAAATGTGGCGCAAATCTTTGAATATATATTATTTCAAATGTGTAAGTCAAACGTTTTTTGACTGACAAATTTGCTTCTGGGGGTCCCTGGAACAACATATTTTCAGATGGGGGTCGGTGGCCAATTACATATCGTTTTGGGTGTCCTTGACATGAAAATGTTTGAGAACGACTGACACAGAAACATAGGGTTTTTCAGAAAACTGTCAGGATTTAGAAGGCATTTGTAGAATTGTCCTCAGGTCTAAATGGGTTAATAAGTCTACCACTACCCCTAACCCTAACCGCACGCAGAAGCCAGTCTTAACCGACCACATAAGTAAGTAAGTAGGCGCCAGCGTCCTGAGCGGGAATCGAACCCAGGACCTTCTAGCTGTGAGGCGACAGCACTACCAACTGTGCCACCGTGCCCCCGATATTTGCTTTTAATTGGTCCATTATTACAGTATGTTCTATCATGTGCTGTGCCTCAAATTGTGGCTGTCCTTCCCTTCCGAGGACATTAAAGTTTAAGTCTCCGTTTCAGAGCCTGTGTGCAGGTCTCTAATGTGTGTGTGTGTGTGTGCGTGTGCGTGTGCGTGTGCGTGTGCGTGCGCGTGCGCGCGCGTGCGTGTGCGTGTGCGTGTGTGTGTGTGTGTGTGCGTGTGCGTGTGTGTGTGTGTGTGTGTGTTAACCTTGCTGTGAGGGCGAGGTGGTGACAGCTGGCTGGGTGAAACGGTCCTCGTCATTCTGAGTGATTTCAGGAGGTGACTGCGGAGGGTCCTGCCCTGGAGTCAACTAGACAGACAGACAGACAGACAGACAGACAGACAGACAGACAGACAGACAGACAGACAGACAGACTGTTAGACAGACTGTTAGACAAAAAGTATGTTTTGGGTGGATTAAAATGACAATCGCGGGACATGTTACATACTAGCGGTGACAAATATCACCCTCCCTTGCCCCGGCTCCCCCCCCCCCCCCCCCCCCCCGAACACGGGCCAACACTGTTGGCCAACCACGGTGGACGCGCCGCGGTGGATTCAAACCTCTAGACCTCCACAGTGCATGGGCAGGTCTAGAGCACCACTGACACATAGAAACATACGTTTTTCAGAAAACTGAGACATTTTTGGCTTTACCTTCCTCCTGCGATGTGCCGTGTTGGAGATCTTGTCCGGCGTGACTCCCAGGTCGGCCAGGACCTTGGCGATTCCCCGGGCGTCCACGCCACAGTTTGGCGCCACGTTGCTCTCGCATCGTCTGTGGACGTTCATCTTGCACACTGCACCAAAAGACACGTGGAAAATGGTACTTTTAACCCATTCTGGGCGGGGACCCCCTTTTGGGGTTTTAAGCATTATGTTATGCTTTAGCTATTGAAAAATAGCAGATCTACAAGCTCGTAGCGCGGCACCGAGTGGCGCGCTACGAGCTTGTAGGTCTGCTATTTTTGAAAAATCGCGGAAATGTGGCGCATATCTTTGAATATATATTCTTTCAGAGCGAACGTTTTTAACTCAAATCTTTGCTTCTGGGGGGTCCCTGGAACAACATATTTTCAGATGGAGGTCGGCAGCCAATTACACACTTTCATTGTGTTTTACATAGGTATAGAGTGTCGCAGTCCCGCCCCCTACCAGGGCCCAGGAAATGATTCCCCGTTCATTTTCCTCATAGACATTTCAAAAAGTATTTATTTGAAGACCTTTTAAGCCTCGTACAAAGCCAACTCGAGTTGCGACAAATCATGACAACAAACACAATTTTTCCGGGCCGAACAAATAATTAGAAAGAAGAAAATGGCAGGATACAACACTCTTCTTCTTGTTTTTCTTCTTTGTAATTATTTGTTTGGTCCAAAATATTGTGTTTATTGTCATGATTTGTCACGACTCGACTCGAGTTGGCTTTGTACGACGCTTAAAAGGTCTTCAAATAAATACTTTTTGAAATGTCTATGGGAAAAATGCATTGGGAATCATTTCCTGGGCCTCATGGCGTCGTCATGAAAGGGGGCGGGACTGTGACGCTCTATAGAGGCCTCGTATAAGCCCTTTGGGCTTTTTGCCTCAGCCTAGCACTTTACCCATCTTATATTTGTATGTTCACTGTATTGTTTTTATACTGTGCTGAATAAATAAATACAAAAAAGAAAATACTCCATAATATGGACACTGGGCAGGGGGGAGGGGCCCTGTCCAGAGTCCGGGCAGAGGCCTTTTTGGGGCGGTTCTGGACAACCATGGGTCCGACCGACTTAACACCGGGCACTGCACTCCCTGTGGTGGGGACCGTCGAATCTGAAGTCGGTGGGGCGAACGGTTCTCGAGTTACGTGGATTACAGACGTACACACGCACACACACACACACACACACACACACACACACACACACACACACACACACACACACACACACACACACACACACACACACACACACACACACACACACACACACACACACACACACACACACACACACACACACACACACACACACACACACCTTTGCACTGCAGGCCCTGCCTCATGAGGCCCCACAACAGGGAGCCACAGTGGTCACAGAAGGTGGGGACCTTGTAGTTGTGGATGCTGAACTTGTGGGGCATGTTGACACTGAACCGCTGGGAGCCCACCTGTAGGGGGAGACAAACACGCACACACACACAGGGACGCACACACATACACACACACACAGGGGCGCACGCACGCACACACACGCACACACACGCACACATTATAGAAAACACTAAGCAAGGGATTTTGTGCGCAGAAGTACGGAATATATTATACTCTAGTATACGTATGGAATTACATGTACAAGACAAATATACAGAATAACTAGAAAAAGTGCCCTTCTGGGCACAGGTCTCCACCAGGAGGATAGGACTGTGTGAGATGTTTGGCAAAATGTTTAGGAGTAATATAAATAAGTAATATGTTTGCCTTTGATGGCAATTGGATGATTTGAGGCATTTTGTTCCAAAAATGTGTTTTGCAAAAATCAACCTGTTGGTGGCGCTATAACAGGCCAATGTGAAAAGGGTGGGATATATTCCTCAGCCTAGTAAGAAAATGTGTGAAAGATTTGACGTAAATTGCATGCTGCGTTCATGATTTGAGGCTTTTGTTCAAAACGGGGCAATCTTGCAAACTGTGAAAGCCAATTATAGCCAATTAGGATGGAATATGAAATATGGGACAGATCCGACTTGAGCACATGACCATAGAGATACTGTGTAACGATTTTTGAGATTTTTGGACAGAATCTGGAGGAGTAATATCCAAAAATGTGTTTTACAAAATTCGGCCTCCTGGTGGCGCTATAAAAGGCAGATGTGGAAAATGCAGGTCAAAGGTTTGTCCTTGGCCTCTAGGGAGTGTGCATGCAACGTTTCACACAGATCGGTGCAGTTTTAGGTAAACAATGTGAAAAGCTGCCTCATGGTGGCGCTATAACAGGCCGTTCTGGAAAATGCGGGGCAGAGGTTCATCGTTGGCATCCAGGGAGTGTGTGTGCAAAGTTTGGCATCGACCGGGTTAACGGTGCCGGAGATTAGCTGGTAACGGACGGACGGAAGGACACACACACACACGGACGGACACACGGACGGACACACACACACACGGACGGAGTGCAAAACATACTCTCTCCCCATGCCTTCGGCCTGGTGGAGACAATTACTGTACAGTAGTTTATGCAGGTACTATGTGAGCATTAAACCCACCCTCCGTGTGTGTGTGTGTGTGTGTGTGTGTGTGTGTGTGCGTGCGTGCAGTGCGTGCGTGCGTGCGGTGCGTTGCGTTGCGGTGCGTGTGTGCGTGCGTGCGTGCGGTGCGGTGCGTTGTGTGCGGTGCGTGTGGTGCGTGCGTTGCGTGCGCACCTCCTCTGTCGCGTCTTCCTGCTTCTTCATCCCCGCACACTTGGTGATGATGTGCTCATGGCAGCGCTTGTGGACCACACACGTGCACACTGGGGGGGGGGGGGGTTGGTTCAAACAACAGCGTCAACAACAAACACCAGCGTGCATTGTATGTATTGTACAACACTTATGTCTCACCCGTAGGGAGAGCTGGTGGTCAACAACAGTGTTGTTTTTGGCAAAAATGTTTTTCTTTTTTTTAGGTCATAGTCTCTTCAATAGTTTTCATTTAGTTTTCAGTCACATTTTAGTCACCCGGAATGTCTTAGTGTTAGTCTAGTTTTAGACAGTCGACTGAATATCGTGAGATTTTAGTCGACTAAATCTACAGTTGATTTAGTCGACTAAAATGTGTTTTGGCGGGCGGGCCTTGATGCCGTTGTAATGACTGTTTTTACACTTGCTGAAAATAGCCGATTTACAAGCTCTACAAGCACACAAAAGATCCCGTATAAGTCATTTTACACTCTATTGCATGCTGAAAATAGCAGATCTACAAGCTCACAACGGCTTGTAGATCGGCTATTTTCAGCAAGTGTAAAAACACAAAAAAAAAGGCCCGCCAAAATAAATTTTAGTCGACTAAATCAACTGTAGATTTAGTCAACTAAAATCTTATGATTTTTAGTCGATTAAGACTAGACTAACACTAAAACATTCCAGGTGACTAAAATGTGACTAACACTAAATGAAACCTATTCAAGAGACTATGACTAAAACTAAAATCTAAGTTTGCTGCCAAAAACAACACCGCATCGGTGCATCGCTAACAACAAGAAAGGTTTTGAGAAGCACTGTTTCAGATGGCTCGTACATACATTTCCAGAGCATGTTTTATTTGAATTGATCAATCGATCGATTGGATTCCCGGCGTCATTAACCCATTTTGGGGCGGGAACCCCTTTTGGTGTTTTAAACATTATGTTATAATTTAGCTATTGAAAAATAGCAGATCTACAAGCTCGTAGCGCGCCACCGAGTGGCGCGCTACGAGCTTGTAGGTCTGCTATTTTTGAAAAATCCTGAAAATATTTATTTCAGAAAACTGGAGGATTTAGAATAAACTTTTTAAATTTCGACGTCAGGCCTAAATGGGTTAAAAGCTGTTCACACTGGCAGCAGTAAATGATACAAAGCTATACAAAAAGCAACCCAACAACACCACGCCTGTCAAAGATCAACCGTCGAAGTCAAGCATACAATCCAAAAAAAAAGCGGTAAAAATATAAAGGGAAATAATAAAGCCTGGGGGTTACACAAAGAACATGGTGGAAATAATTAGCAGGAATTGTGTGAAGAGAGAGTAGTAGCCTTGTCGAGCCATGAGGCCCATATAGGGCAGGAGCCTATCTCCTGTTTCTGTAGCGTGAGGCAGCTTGATATACAAGTACACCCCCTGGACATGACGCTAGTATGTCGCAGGGACTTACCCCCAATCCAACCCATGATGCTGAGTGCCAAGCAGGTTCCCATTTTTACAGTCTTTGGTATGACCCGGCCGGGGATTGAATCCCGACCTCCCAGTCTCAGGTCGGACACTCTTTTGTTTTAATATTTTTTATCCCACGATTTTGTAACCCATTTTTCACCCCTGTGTCAATTAACTAATGTGATCCTGGGCTCTACACACCCTCCGCCAACCTAGTCCCCATATATGGGGGACATGGGGAGAGCAACTTGAACTCATGCTTCCTTCATGCCTGAGTGTCCAAGTTGCTCCTTTACACCTGACAGGGGGGAGTTTCCCTGGTTGGACGTAGCGCGTGGAAGGAACACGTTATTCCAACCAGTTCCTTTCCCCTCCATCAGGCGCCCCGGCTGTCCAGGGGGAGGCAGTTTAGTGACCAGGATTACTGCATGTTTTTTGTGAGGGTACCTACCTTAGGGGACACGGGGAGAACATAGAAAAACTCCACACAGAAAGGCCCTTTCGCCAACCCCGCCTCGGGTATGGGCACTGATGACGCGGAGGAGGAAACACGCCACCAGCACCCACAGCTTCCCGAGCGGGAATCGAACCCAGGACCTTCTAGCTGTGAGGCGACAGCACTACCAACTGTGCCACCGTGCCCCCTAGGGTGGACACTCTAACCACAAGGCCACTGAGCTGGTCGTGTGAAGAGAGAAGGCGAGTGGAAATTGTCAAACAACACTCAGTTTTGTAGCTTTGTAGCTGCAATTGAAGCCAGCTCAACTTGGATGGTAGCTTTTTCGTGGATTCTGTTGCAGCCACTGTACAAAGCAAACGTCAGGCGTCACTTTGTATCTCAATCTTAACGTCGCTGGTAGCTTCGTAGTTGCCAGTGTGAACGCAGCAACAGTTATTACAACAATTATTTGGGGGCCCACAGGTTGGAAATCACTCCGACAGAGATCATCACTCACCCTGGCACTGGTATCCCTGCTTCCCCAGCACGCCCCTGTGGGTTCACATCAAAGGTATAGAGTTAGTCAGGCCTTTATGTGTGTGGTGTGTGCGTGCGTGCGTGCGTGCGTGCGTGCGTGCGTGCGTGCGTGCGTGCGTGCGTGCGTGCATGCGTGCGTGCGTGCGTGCGTTACTGCGTGTGTCCACCCACCAGATGAAGTCCCTGCAGTGGGAGCAGTAGGTGGGCTGCCTCAGGTAGGTGGCCATGAACTTGTGTCCGTTAACTTGATGGACGCGCCGTCGGACCGCCCCCTGGCGCCGGCGAGGCGCGATGCGCTCGCGGAACACTCGCTCCTCGTTGTCATTGGGCGGCGGCGAGGCTGTGTGGGGCAGACGGACAGACAGACAGACAGAATATTAATATAATGTTAAAGGTATATTCAGTGATTTCACTTAATTCAAATATCACTTCTTTTTTTGCTTTGTTGCGATAATCCTCCCTACTATAGAGTGTGCTGACCATATAAGGAGTTCCTCCCTGTCCCCAGTTAACCCCTGGGGTAAAAAAAACCTTAGGTTTTGTTTTTGGCTAGGTGGCAAAGCCTTCATCCAATCAGGATAGAGAGGGGCCTTCCGCCAATCATGATTGAGCGGGGGCGGGCCTTGGTGTTGCGTGACGTTGGCCTGTTGCGTGCCCCCCCCACTGTAGTGCGTGCATGTGCACATCTTGTTACCGGGGCGGATCGGGGGGGGGTTTCCAAATCACCCAAATCACTGAATGCCCCTTTAATTAACCCATTTTGGGCGGGAACCCCTTTTGGTGTCATTATGTCATGCTTTAGCTATTGAAAAATAGCAGATCTACACGCTCAGGTGGCGCGCTACGAGCTTGTAGGTCTGCTATTTTTGTAAAATCGAAGAACGACTGACATAGAAACATAGCTTTTTCAGAAAACTGTCAGGATGTAGAAGACATTTTTAGAATCTGATCTCAGGTCAAAATGGGTTAATTAACTGACCTGAATAACCTCGATTGGATGTAATTTAATGGATAGTGCACGCTTAGTTTTTTTACTTTACTTTTATCGTCTAGCAAGATTGTACATGTTTTTTTTATTGAGTTGTGTTACGTGTTTGTTCTCGCCGGGCAAGAGCAGCTGCTACTTTGGTGGCAGCTAAATGTAGGTTCCGAATGAATAAAAAATAAAGACAAGGCAGACGGACAGACGGACGGACAGACGGACAGACAGACGAGTCCCGGCTTCCAGTAACAATCCTGCGTTTCCTACAAACAATATCCGTTTGGTGTTCCTTGCAATGTGATTGGGTTCGGTATCCACCAACCTGGATACGGTGCAAGGCGACACGCGTTGGTGTCTCTATAGCCCAAGTCTAATAAAGGCCTTTTACTTTTCAAACCTGGTGGTGCCCGGAACCTGGATGCCTTTATGCCTTTTTAACCCATTTTAGACCTGACGTCGAAATAAATAAAAAAGTCTTCTGAAAGAATATATATTCAAAGATTTGTGCCGCATTTTCACGATTTAAAAAGAAATAGCAGACCTACTTGTAGATCTGCTATTTTTCAATAGCTAAAGTATAACATAATGCTTTAGTTAAAACACCAAAACGGGTTCCCGTCCAGAATGGGATAAAGGCCTTTTACTTTTCAAACCTGGTACCCGGAACCTGGATGATTTTTTTTTTATTTATGCCTTTTTAAGACATTTTCCATGTGATTTTTCTTGATTCTGTATCTGTTTCCTTTCAAATGAATCGTTCCCCAACCGTAATTTGGGCATGTCATTATAGCCAGAACCTTTTCTGGCTATAAAAAAAAAAAAAAAGCTAAAAAGAAAATTTTAAAGAGTGAAAATAGCAAGATCTACAAGTTCACAAAGTGTCACATCGAAACGTATATATTGTATATACTTGTACGTAGGTCGGCTTTATTTTAGTCTAAATTTGTACTTGGGGGGGGGGGGGGGGGGGGAGTGCTTAACAGATATTCTCACATATTACTGTAGGTGAATTCTATTATGAAGTGTATAATCCTCTCATCCGTCCGTCTGGTGTCCCCCCACCCACCACCACCCAGGTCAGATTGAGTGTGTAAAGACACCACAGATTACATCACAGAGTAAAGCCAGGCCAGGGCAGATGGTGTTGTAGGTGAACTGATACAGTGCAGCTTGTTTCCCTTCCTTTGTGTGAAGTCACTATACAGTGTTGTTTTTGGCAGCAAAAGTTAGATTTTAAGTTTTTAGTCATATAGTCTTTTGAATAGTTTTCATTTAGTTTTAGTCACATTTTAGTCCCCCTGGAATGTTTTAGTGTTAAGTCTAGTTTTAGTCGACTAAATGTCATGAGATTTTAGTCGACTAAATCTGCGGTTGATTTAGTCGACTGAAAATGTATTTTGGCGGGCCTCGATGCCGTCGTAATGGCTGATTTTACGCTTGTAGATCGGGCTATTTTCAGCTTGTAAAATTATTCATTAACAAAATTGTCGATATATTTAGTCTTAGCTTTAGTCATCATAGCTTAAGTTTTCATTCAGTTTCTATTTCGTTTTTGTCAGTGAAAAAAAAGGTTGTCGACGAACATTCTCCGTTTAGTTTCAGTCGACAAAATCAACACTCCACCA
>NC_136805.1:39269894-39292394 GCF_951216825.1 Electrona antarctica
GAGAGAGAGAGAGAGAGAGAGAGGAAGTGTAGCGGCGGAGCAGCGGATAGTAGTGGGCGGGATGATCGAGGCGGAGAGTGTGGGCCGTGAGGTCACCGGAGATCAGCCAATCAACACGCGGGAAAGGGAGGGGGTGACCCGGAAGTCTCAGAGAGTCTCTGCTCTGCTCTGTGCGTGCGTGAGTGCGTGCGTGCGTGCGTGCGTGCGTGCGTGCGTTTGTGTGTGTGTGTGTGTGTATGTGTGTGTGTGTGTGTGTGTGTGTGTGTGTGTGTGTATGTGTGTATGTGTCATGTGATCCATGGCTCAATGTCCCACCTACTATTTTAAGACCATAATGCCTGCGGTCCGTTCGTTCCCTTTGTGTCGCAGTGCTGGCTGTGTGTGTGTGTGTGTGTGTGTGTGTGTGTGTGTGTGCGCGTGTGTGTGTGTGTGTGTGTGTGTGTGTGTGTGTGTGTGTGTGTGTGTGTGTGTGTGTGTGTGTGTGTGTGTGTGTGTGTGTGTCCGCACACTGAAATGCCTTGGTGGTTAAAATTGAAATCTTGAGAGTGCACTAAACGGAACCAAATGGACCCGTTTGTGCACTCTCAAGAGTTAAATGAACAATCAGGATCTTGCCGCGTCGTGCTCGTGCACAGGCACACACACACGCACACACGTACACACGCACACAGGCTTTCGACTGGAAGGCTGCAGATAGGCTTTCTATTTATATCCAGGTGCGAAGATACGCAGGTGTGTGTGTGTGTGTGTGTGTGTGTGTGTGCGCGTGTGTGTGCGTGTGTGTGTGTGCACACACGCGTGCGTGTGTGTTTGTGTGTGTCAGAGAGAGAGAGGAGCTATAATGTATGAGGGAGGGGGACAGGACAAGGTTGGCAGAGAGAGAGAGATAGAGAAAGGAAAAGAAAGGGTGTGCGTGCGAGCATGCGTGCGTGCGTGCGTGCGTGCGTGCGTGCGTGCGTGCGTGCGTGCGTGCGCTGCCTTCTATGAAGCAGATTTCTAGGAATCCATGGAAAAGACAAAGAGGCCTAAGATTCCAATAAGCTTCTCTCTCAGGGTAACAAGGCAACCAAGTACTTAAATGTATATTCAGTGATTTCACTTAATTCAAATATCACTTCTTTTTTTGTTTTGTTGTGATAATCCTCCCTACTATAGAGTGTGCTGACCATATAAGGAGTTCCTCCTGTCCCAGGTTTCGTTTTTGGCTATAGGTGGCCAAGTCTTGATGTGTGTGCTGTTGGCCTGTTGCACTCCCCCCCCCCCCCCCCCCCACTGTAATGCGTTTATGTGCACATCTTGTTACCGGGGCGGACCGGGTTTTTTTTTCCAAATCACCCAAATCACGGAATGCTCCTTCAAGCCCTGTCTTATACGTTTCCTTTTAACCGCGTCACGCAGAACTACCAAAGACTACCGATCTACAAGCTGGAATAGAGGACAAAATGTATTTCCACATTCCCTCTTTTCACTTTGCATCTCTGTTTCTGTGCGTGTGCGTGTGTGTGTGTGTGCACGTGTGTGTGCACGTGTGTGTGCACGTGTGTGTGTGCGTGTGTGTGTGTGTGTGTGCGTGCGTGCGTGCGTGCGTGCGTGCGTGCGTGCGTGCGTGCGTGCGTGCGTGCGTGCGTGCGTGCGTGCATGCGTGCGTGTGTGTGTGTGTGTCTTACCTTCTGTGGACGATCCTGACAGATCGATGACCACGTACACTTTCCCCTCAGGCTCCAGATCAATCTGTGCACACACACACGCACACGCACACACACACGCACACACACACACACACACACACACACACACACACACACACAAAGTTAGTGACATCGCAATTTAAAAAAAAACACTTTCAACTCGTCTCGTCTTTATTGTGTATAGACATAGTCATATAGCCGGTATGGATGGAGTTGACCTGTTCTGACATTCCATATGTTCAACTGACCTCATCGCTCAAGACACGCTCCATATATGGGCGTGTGTCACGGAGAAGGTCTGCATATATGGAGATATACGGCCGGCAACTCTACAGCTGACCTCACAGACACCCGATTCATATAGTTTAACAACTCCCGCTTCTTAACTGTGCCATATTAAGAAGCTCTGTTCGCTTCTCTCGCCCTCAGAGCATCTTACCGAAGGTCGCGGTTTACTAAGGTCTCATTCACGCCTAAGACACATGCAAGACACACTTGTGTGCTGTGTCCTCTGTGTGTCATGGCCGCCTCAATGCATTTCCAATGGGAGTCACGTGGTTTGAAGACACAACCTTGTTGCATGGGGGGAGGGGGGGGGGGGCAGAAGACAGCCATTTCGTCACGAATCAAGACTCAATGGCCTAAATTAATAATTATATAGCCATCATGTGCTGGGGAAAAATCTAATATTTAATCGAATCGCCGTGACCATCAAATCAAAAGTCAAATAGAATCGTGGATTAGGCAAATCCCGAGCATGCTATAATCATTATAGGTGAAAATGGTCCAAATTCGTCAAACAGTGAGATTGGAGAAAGGCACTGCGGCACTGGAACGACTCTGAACATTTGTACTCGTCTAACACAAAGCAGGGAGTTTAAGCCGCCTGTGTTTTCTCTGGAATCCCCGAGGCAGGGTCAGACACAGTACAGTCCTCCCCGGAGCTGGACGCTGATTTATTACCTTGCTCAAAGGCACAAAGGCACAGAAACGGGAGATGACTCTCTCTCTCTCTCCTTCACAACAGACAGTGAGAGTATTGCCAACAGGAATAAACATAAGAACTTGTGACATTGGCTGAAGGCCCAAATATCTCTTTCTGGAAAAATAAACTCGACTCCTCATGTGAGCAGTAGTAGTGGTTGAACATCTGACTGCACTGAGTAACTGCATGATGATGCAACAAACAATCATTTAAACCAACGCACCTGGGGTGCAAATCCTGTCCGCAACCAATTAAGCACACTTGGGGCTCCATTTTCGTCACCGCTAAACCCCTTATCCCTAAACTTCTTCCATTTGTTTTTACTATTTTGCAAAACATTTTTGAATAGTTCAACTAAGCCAATCTACATTGACACGTTGTGAGCTTGTAGACTGGCCATTTTAACTATTCAAAAATGTTTAGCAAAATAGTAAAAAGAAAAAAAAAAAAAGGCAAAGAGGTTTATGGATAAGGGGTTTAGCGGTGACGAAAATGGAGCCCTTTGTCTACAACTACTGTCTATAACTTTTTCTTACTAATTTAGTGTTTTTTTGCCAATGAATTCCTGTTGTTGGTTTTTTTGCGTTTGCGTGTGTTGTCACTGCTGTTGGTGTTGCATCCTGCTGACTCGGACAAACAATGGAACAGGAGTGCACACCACCACTAATTGACATACTTTTACACTACAGGTGTGCATTTTCAGAATGTTTTCAGTGAGACCACGTGATATACACAGTATCAATTCATCAATGATATTTTCGGGGCGTGTCATAAGCTCTTTAATGAGGTCGATTCTACAAATGTCTTCTAAATCCTGACAGTTCTCTGAAAAAACCCTATGTTTCCATATCAGTGGTTCTCAAACATTTTTATGTCAAGGACCCCCAAAAATATATGTAATTGGCCAACCGACCCCCATTTGAAAGTATGTTGTTCCAGGGACCCTCCCCAGAAGCAAAGATTTGAGTTGAAAAACACTCGCTCTGAAAGAATATATATTCAAAGATTTGCGCCACATTTTCACGATTTTTCAAAAATAGCATCTACAAGCTCGTATATGTCTTCTTCAGGGTACGTGAATCCTATAATACTGACTCTACCGGGCTGCCCGCGTGCTGCCAGAGAGGAGGACCTTTTGACCTTTGTGACCAACACATATAATCATGTCTACGGGGGCAGGAGGAGGATACTGACCGATCATCCCCAGGTCTGACAAGTTCCACGAAAATTCCCTCCCACCTGTTCTCCAGTTACTTTGTTTGTTAATAGACTCCTTGACCTTTGACTTCTCAAGTTACCTCGCTAACACATAAACGCACGTCGTACAGGGCCTGTTACAACACAATCCCCCCCCGCCACCCCCCTGCAGCCATGCATTGCTGCGGGCAGGGTAACAATGCAAGCTAATGGTTTAACCACTTAAAACCTTTGTGCTTTGTTGTTGGTGGTCTGTACTATAGGCTTTCCCTATATAGTCTACTGCAGGGGTTCTCAACCCGTGGGTCGCGGTCCACAAATTATTTGTAGGTCTGCTATTTTTGAAAAATCGTGAAAATGAGGCGCAAATCTTTGAATATATATTCTTTCAGAGCGAACGTTTTTTTTTTTTATGTTTTTTTTTCGGCTTTTGCCTTTATTTTTTTTTATTTTTTTTATAGCTGGACAGAAAGTAGGATGACAGGAAATGGGGAGAGAGATGGGGGAGTGACATGCAGTAAAGGCCGTCGGGATTGGGAGTCGAACCCGCGGCACACTGCCAGGCTCGGGCTACCGGCCAAGGTGCCTGGACCGCTGAGCCATGGCCCAGGCCATTCTGAGGGTCCTTGACATGAAATATTTTGAGAACCACTGATATAGAAACATGAGGTTTTTCGGAAAACTGTCAGGATTTAGAAGGCATTTGTAGGATCGTCCTCGGGTCTAAATGGGTTAAAAAAATTATATAACATATACCCATAGCGAAATGTTTTCACATATTTGACAAATGCCTATATAATGACTTGCCAGGGACACCTACAGGGCTGACAGCGGTTGAGGTTTAGACACGCCAATACACAGCTGGCTTCCATCACATTAACTCAAGAGAATGTGACACAATATAAAGTAGATAAATACATAAGATACATACGCACGCACGCACACGCACACGCGCACGCACACGGTCACACACACACACACACACACACACACACACACACACACACACACACACACACACACACACACACACAAACAAATAATGACATCATCCCCCCCCCCCCCCTGCCCCGCCCAACAATATACATGCAATTACGGAGATTAGAAGTGGAAGCGAGTGGGAGGAGGGGGGGGGGGGGGGGGGGTGTTTGACAGACAGGGTGAGAGAGGGAACACAGGAAAGAGAGCGAGATGACAGGAAAGCGAGAGAGAGAGAGAGAGAGAGAGAGAGAGAGTGAGAGGGTGAGAGAGAGAGAGAGGTTTAAATCCCCTCGCTAAGCTCCGGGACAGCGGCAGATCCTCTTATGCAACGAGCCAGACACACACACACAGACACACACACACACACACACACACACACACACGCACACACGCGCACACACGCAAAAGAATACACGTGAACATATCTATGCATACTGCATATCGTTGCTGTCGTCGGGCAGAAACCTCGTATCTCCACGCTTCAATTTTTGTTTATTTTTCTAACGAATGCCCTTATTCTTCATCATACACGTGTCACACGCACGACAACAGTAGTGTGGAACTATAGAGCAGCTCTACAAGCTCTCACAACGCGTCGTCGTATACATTTCGCTACTTTTAAATGTCTTTGAAACAATAGAAAAGGAACGCTTGTTTTTTGGACGTACGAGATTTCCACCGACAGCGACTGTCATGAGACAGAGATCATGCAAACATGCGATCTCTCTCTCTCCTCCTCTCTTTGTGTCTCTCTCTCTCTCACACATATTACACACACACACACACACACACACACACACACACACACACATTATCTTTCTCTTTGTGTCTCTCTCGCTCTCTCGCTCACACACCATCCACTCTACTGGTGATGCGACTATAGGGCCAATGTGTAGTCGAGCCTCACTCCCATGTGTATTGGGTTTAATAAGGCAGTGGGGTCATTCAGCTGTGCATTTCATATGGAGTTCATATGTCAAGCAATGAGCTTCGCAAAAAGAGGCGTCAGGGGGGGGGGAAGAACTGGAACGGTTGGAGATGAAAGATTTCGACGCATCACCCGGATAGAGTGAAAAGATGATAGATGAATATGCAAAAGCGCGATAAATCACTGTTTATCGATTGATTTGTGATTGTGTGGATGGAATTATATTATAAAGTATTTTTTTGCAGACAAAGGCGGTTTTAAAAAGTCCACGCCAGTGTCACTACATGTCGTCTTCCTGTCGGCCACATCGTTTACATGAACCTCAAGCATTTTCTTCTCAAAATGAGAGACATTTGGGTTCATGATGTTCAATAAAAATGTTTACAGAATACCTTTGTGATATCCTATTTTTTGTAATACATAGTTTACTTTTAGGTACTGTAGTTTTATGTTGTCGTTTGTTACAGTTTTGTAAACTAATTCATAGAGAAATACAGCAGTGGTTCTCAAACATTTTTTTTGGCTTCAGCACATTTACTTTAAACCAATGTCCAATGTTTCCAATTTCCACTTTCTCTCAAATTGGAAGGGATTAAATGAGCAGTCCAAATCTGAACTGGAACACAAGCTGATGCATGAGCTCTGTAGGGATATCCCTCCTCATTGGTTGAAATCCTCCACCCACCAAAACATGCACCCGCTGTCCGACCCTAACCTACCCACCCACAAGGCAACCTTAAATTAGGATCATTCCAAGTAAAGATTATGGAATTGTCCGATTTGAAATTCTCTGAATTGGAATTGAAAAGAGAAATTAAACGTGTGCGTCAATCCAATGTCCTACATCCTCGTAGCACTCATCACCATCATCACCATCATCATCATCATCACCACCCCTGACCTCCTGTGACTGCATGGCCTGTTGTGGGTGGTGGAAAGTAACTTAGTACATTTATTTACTTAAGTACAATTTTGAGGTATTTGTACTTTACTTGAGTATATCCAATTCCCAGTACTTTTACTTCTACTCCGCTACATCTCAGAGGCAAATATTGCACATTTACTTCACTACATTTATTTTACTTTGTAGATTTTGATTATTATTACAAAACAGAGGTTAACCACTTCAGCCCTATATACATTTTGGCCCATGTTGCGACTTTTGTACTTTTACTCAATTACATTTTGAATTCTGTAGTTGTAACAGAGTAGTTTTATACGGCAGTATTGATATTTTCACTTTAGTAAAACTGAGTACTGTTCCACCACTGTTCTACCACTGCTTAGTCTTTGTCCTATTTAGTCTTACTCTTGTCTACTCTTGGTCGACTACAAAAGCTTAGTCTTAGTCTTTAATGCAATGTTAATTTTCCCAGAACATATTTAGACTTTTGAATAACACCCTTTAGTCTTATAGTCCTATTTTAGCCTTCTGAAATTGTTTAGTCGTATAGTCTATAATCTTAGACGACAAAAACCATAGTCTTTTATAGTCAACAAAATGAACACCCGGCCGGGTGTGTTGTGTTGTTCGCATCCTCGGCTTTCCGTACACGGCAGCATAGTGTTGACGCAACAACTACGCTGGCCTGAGGACCTGGCTGTGACCCACATAATCCGCCCCAAAATTCTTGCCATCTTCCCCGGCTTCCAAACACTGTGCTAATCTCTCTAAATGTATAATCCCCCCCCATTGCATAACACCACATCTCACATCGTTACGCGGTAGGGATTTCAGCTGCGGCTCAGTGTAGCGCTGCAGTCATCCTGTAATCGCAGTGGTTTTCGACACTTTTCATATCAAGCCCCATTATTTATTTATTTGGTATTTTTAAGCCCACCGGGCGTCCAACCTTTTGATGAGATTTAGCCACTTTGAATATCTTGTTGTGTGTCGTCGTTGTCGGATAGGATTTTGTCCAAAATTCCATGCTGTGTTGAAGTTGGTATATAGTAGAGATAACAGGCAAACGTTTATGAACAAAATAACAATTCTTCTACATTCTCTAATTGTGTATAGACTTCTTGTAGATTAAGTAATGCAAATGTTTAACAATAATTATACCACAGGTCGTTTCGAGGAAGCAATCTGATTGGTTGAAACAGCCTTGTAGCCGTGGGTTAAACCAGCACCATTCACCACCTATAATCAAAACAAAGAATTCAGCTGCTCTGTTCTCCCAGAGCGCTAGCAAACTCGGTGGCTAGGCTAGCTAGTTTCTTGGGACATTTGTGGTCGTAGTGACTACATCTGTGATTTTCTTAGTTTTAAGGGTAACTGTTGTATAATTGCAATATTACACTCGAGGGTGTGGTTTAACGTGATTGTTGCCACTTCAGTGATGCTTCATGATTTAGAAAACTTTTTTTTTTTTTCCCCGACGTCAGGCCTGAATGGGTTAATTCAACTCTTGACAACAACTCTCCATCATTTAGACCAGTGCTGGAATATGCTTCACCATGTCTGGGCCGCCTCCCAAAAGCACTTGACCCAGGAACTGGAATGTCTGCAGAGAAGGTGCTGCCGCATCATTGGGATACCGACTAACTCCTTCCCCCCTCTGGAGGCGAGGAGAGAGGAGGCCACTCTAAAGGGAATTCAATCGACTACTGAGAGAAAAGACCACTGAGGACCACTGATATAGAAAACTATGTTTCTATATCAGTGGTTCTCATACTATTTCATGTCAAGGACCCCTAGAATCATATGTATTTCGCCGCCGACCCCCATCTAAAAATATGCTGTTCCAGGGAACCCGCCAAAAGCAAAGATTTTAGTTAAAAAATGTTCGCTCTGAAAGAATATATATTCAATGATTTGCGACACATTTTCACGATTTAAAAAAAATAACAGATCTACAAGCTCGTAGCGCGGCACCGAGTGCCGCGCTATGAGCTTGTAGAACTGCTATTTTTCAATAGCTAAAGTATAACATAACGCTTAAAACACCATAAGGGGTTTCCGTCCTGAATGGATTAAATTAGGATCATTCCGAGTAAAGATTATGGAATTGTCCGATTTGAAATTCTCTGAAATTCTCTGAAAGTCGCTACACACTACGAAATGGGAGGATCGACACTCACACAACATGTGAGTCACACAAAAAGGCACCAGATGTCGTTCCATCCCGCAAGCGTACAAGCTTCACCAGAAGTAATAGAAACTTTTGTAGCGTTGTTTGATAGTTGATTATTTGTTGTTTTTTTAATAGAGCGGTCCTCTTGTGTCTCAAAGTGTAAGAAACATCATAATTCATATTGTTATGCAATGATGTTTTTCAAATAAACTTGAAACATGAAACTTTAGCTGGGGGACCACCTGGAACCCCCTCAAGGACCACTGGTTGAAAAGCCATTGCTTTATCAAAGTCGTACGATTTGTCGCAAACATTACCACAGTGAAATTTGTTCTCCGCATTTGACCCATCTCTTGGAGCAGTGAGCCGCAGCCAAGGAGCGGTGAGCTACAGCCGTACCACGCTCGGGAATCATTTGATTAGTTGATTTGACCCCCCAACACAACCCATTGATGCTGAGTGCCAAGCAGGGAGGCATTGGGTCCCATTTTTACAGTCTTTGGTATGACCCGGCCGGGGATCGAACCCCCGTCCTCCCAGTTTCAGGGCGGACATTCTAACCACAAGGCCACTGACTGGTCGTGTTGAGAACAAACGCATGTTCACGTCCTGAGATGTCATGCCAGTGGTTCTCATTCTCAACCCTTTTTTTTCTGGATCAGGGCCCACTTGATAGCATTCGATGGCGGCCCACCCAATCTGACCACTTAAAGCGGCAGCCGCTCGGCCACAAACAAACACACAAACAAACAAACAAAGCATTTGAACTTACAAACTGAATTGAAAAGATTTAGAAAATGGCCTATATTCGATTCGATGCCAGAGAACGATAGCAAATGTATAGTGATCATGGAAGCTAAAAAAAAAGAATCTAGTCAAGCAATAGTGTAAATACTTAAAAGACCAGAGGGTGTGATATCAATAGCAGAGGCATAGATGTCCCCCCCTCTCACCCATATCTCCTTTAGCAAACTGAATCCTGAACGTGCTAATGTGCTAACGTGCTAAAATGAACACCCGCGTCTCAGAAATACTGTGAAAGGTCTAGCACCACTGTTTCCTTCTCCTGTTGTGAGTAGGCATGTAACCATTCACTCAACTCACGATGCGATCCGTATCACGATATGAGGTTCACGATACCATTTTTCCACGATATTTGAAACAAAAATATTTTCCAGTAAATGTTTTTTTCTTTTTTTTTAATTGTATATAATTTATCTTCCCCCCTTAGTTTTTTTCACATTTTTTTTATTTAACTACATTGCAAAAGAAGTAGCATTACTTTTGACAGCGCAAAAACATAATTGCCTTCCTTGAACGAGCATCAACGACCATCACCTGGGCACACACTCGATTTTTTTATTTTATTAAGTCGATTCATATCTTCGGGATTAATATCGATATATATATATCGATATACGATATATCGTTACATGCCTAGTTGTGAGTTATTAAAGTTGTTACCCACTTAACCCATTTAGATTCTACAAATGCCTTCTAAATCCCGACAGTTTTCTGAAAAACCTGTGTTTCTATGTCAGTCGTTCTCAAACAATTTCATATCAAGGACTTCCAAAAATATCTGTATTTGGCCGCCGACCCCCATCTGGAAATATGTTGTTCCAGGGACAGAAGCAAAGATATGAGCTATAAAAACGCGCCACATTTTCACGATTTTTCAAAAATAGCAGACTCTGTTTATATACTGACTTCTGCTAAATGTTTTGTTTTTGTTGTTGTCATTTTGTTTAGTCTTGTTTTTTGTTTTTGTCTCTTGGTCTGCTGTATTGACCCTCTCCGCTCCTATATTTCACCATCACCATGTTGTGTACATGTATGAAAAATGAAAAAAACAATAAACATATTGTTTAAAAAAAAAAACACCAAAAGGGGTTCCCGCCCAAAATGGGTTAATTGCTGACCAGTGCAATTTCTGTGCCTTTTGGGTCAGCAGCACCCACCATGCCAGTTTCTGCCATTTGTTTCTTATAGAAAACAGAAAAAACACATTTATCCGGAGGGGGGAAACAAACAAAACGACCTAGCCTATATACAGTCTCTGTGCTGAATGAGCAAAAAGGTGAAGAGCAAGTGGTTCAGCAAGAGAGAGAGAGATACATTAAATGAGTTGAGATGAATTATGTAGGCATAAAAATAGCATTTTCTTCTATGAAGGCATGTGGGCAGGTGGTGCTGCATGGCTCCATGTGTATATATGCACTTGTCTGTCGTTAATATTATTGACCTACTTGCCTACTTGCTCCTGCAGTTTCAGCTCAACCAAGCCCACATAACAAGGGGCGCGGGCGGGGGAGCAGTTTGGCGGTCTTGCTCAAGGACACTCCGAACGGTCATATTATTCAACATATTGCTGGCCAGGGCCCTGGAATCGTACCTGGAACGACTGGGGCCTGCGGTTATACCCAGGCAGGCTCTCTCACCTTTCAACTATGCCTCCTGTTAAAGGACCACTTCACCACTTTTCAACATATCTTCATATAATTGGTCTGTTGGTCATATAATTGGTCATATGATTGGTCTGTGTCTCATAGGAGGGCTGTGGGCATGCAGTTCAGAAACACGTCCACCAGTGACATCATCGATGGGGAATCCAAGCTAATAGAAACTGCAGGCTTTCTATTCCTGAAATCTTGCAATGCAAAAATGGAAGCCATCGTTGTCATGATACTAAAAATAGAAATATTCTTTAGAAAAGAATATTGTTTAAAATAAATCTGCCTAACGATAATGTCAGTGGTGGACGCGTTTCTGAACTGCCCACAGCCCTCATATGAGACACAGACTGAGTAGAAAAAAAGTGTGTGGTGGCATCATGAACATTAGTGAGGACCAATTATATGAAGATAGGTTGAAAAGTGGTGAAGTGGTCCTTTAAGTGTTCCTGAATGTATCAGCGTCCCACTGTGAGGTATCCTTCTAGGTCCTATGGTTAGGGGTGCAACAGTTATTCTAACTAATAGATTTAATCAATTATATATTTTAAAAAAAGAAAGATATAATAGTATTTTTTACTTAAACATTTCAGGTTAATGCGCCCATTATGTTCTCAATCTTGCCCATGGTGAGCATCATTGTGACCTTTTGAGCCCCAGTTAGTGAATTTCTGACGGCGTACAAAATGGAACCAAACCTTACGGGTCCATTTGGTTCATTAAATAGCTCTATAGTCCCAAAGTAGACAGACAGACAGACAGGCTGGATCGATTACAATACCCTGCCATGCATGCATGCAAATTGGGCGTTACATAAATGCACCATTTACCATTTACCATGCACGTCGGCTCTATCACAATCTCTCTCCCCCAAAAATGTCATCATGAACTTCAAGTAAAATACACTTTCCTTTGTTAGACAACGTACGTGATTATGATTTGATTTGGCTGATCTAGTGAAACCCACGCAGTACAATCACAGTGTTGTTTTTGGCAGCAAATTTTGATTTTAGTTATAGTCACAGTCTCTTGAATAGTTTTAATTTGGTTTTAGTCACATTTTAGTCACCTGGAATGTTTTAGTGTTGATGGCGTCGTAATGACTGTTTTTACATTTGCTGAAAATAGCCGATCTACAAGTTCACAACGCGTCGCGCTGCGACACGTTGTGAGCTTGTAGATCAGCTATTTTCAGCATGCAACCAAGTGTAAAATGACTTATACTGGATCTCTTGTCCACTATAGTCCCTTCCTAACATTTTAGTCTAGTTTTTATTTGTTGACGAAATTGTCAATATATTTAGTCTTAGTTTTAGTCATCATAGCTTAGTTTTTCATTTAGTTTCCATTTAGTTTTCGTCAGTGGAAAAAGGTATAGTCGGCGAACATTTTTCGCCTCCGATTTTAGTCGACGAAATCAACACTGCATGCAGATCTAAAATCAGTGGCCCTTTTGCAGTCGAGAGTGTCTGTCCTGCCACTGGGGAGGTCAGGGTTCAATCCCCCGGGGCTGGGTCATACCAAAGACAAGGGTTTGGATTGGGGTTAAGTCCCTGTGACACACTATAGCTCCGTATACACCCCGGGGGGGTGGGGGGTGTATACTTGTACATCAAGCCGCCTCACGCCAAGGAAACTGGAGATAGGCTTCTGACCTCTACGAGCCAGGCTTGTAGAAAAGGACAGGCTCGAGAGAACCAATGTTTCCCCCAAGGTTTACTGTATACTAGTACAACCTAAGAAACTAGGACACACTGAAACATTTATAGCATCAATCAATGAATTAATAAGGTGCATAATATACCCATTATAACTGAACGTTTTCCTCCCTGGAAGGTAAAAATGGACTTGTGGTCAACGTAATAGTTAATTTATTCATCAAGCTCTTCAGGATTTCCTACAAGGAAGCTTAGATTACCTGTGGAAACCCTGGTTGTTTGTTCCACTCTGCACGTATGCGCATGGATATAGTGTTTTACAACTAAACGACACATGTGCAGTTGTGGTGGTCGGTCGGGGGACTGTTTAGTTACTTTATTTACTTACTTACTTAGTTACTTACTTACTTACTTACTTACTTACTTAATTACTTACTTACTTACTTACTTACTTACTTATACTTACTTACTTACTTACATACTTAGGCCTCACTCAGACCTTTACTGCATTGCTGTATGCTTGTTGGATGAATGTTGTGTAGTGTCATGGCCGCCCCAATGCATTTCCAATGGGAGTCACATGGTTTGACACAACATTTGTGTTGTATGAGGGGGAGGGGCGCAGTCGAAACACAGCCGAAAGCCATACAACAGCTTGTAGTCCAAAATGTGGACTACAAACCATGTGACTTCCATTGGAAATGCATTGGGGCGGCCATGACACTACACAACATCCATCCAACAAGCATACAGCAATGCAGTAAAGGTCTGAGTGAGGCCTTACTGGTTAGTTTAAGCCACTCTTATGGTCGGCCTGTCTGTCCGTCCGTCCGTCTTATCTGACCTAAATGTTCAAGCGCAAACGAAGAGCTGGTCGCAGTTTATCACGGATTATGTGCTTGTTCATAGCGCGTGGAGTGTGTGTGTGTGTGTGGGAGTGTTCACCTAAAATGACTTGGGACGACATGAAATAAAGCACTTTAGAAGTGTATGCAATGCTCTTTGCATGCACTCCGTGGTGGTGAGAAACGTCCAACGACAATATAAAGCCAGAGTTTATCCCATTTTGGGCGGGAACCCCTTTTGGTGTTAGCATTATGTTATGCTTTAGCTATTGAAAAATAGCAGATCTACATTTTTATAATCTGATCTCAGGTCAAAATGGGTTATTAGTGAAAGTGGGTTTTGGGTCCTGGATGGCAGCCTGACGGCGTTACATTGCAGTCACGTGAAACCCTGTTACCGCCACTGTTGTTTGGTTTTTTATCTCCAAGTCAAAGTTTCCATGGTCCTTTTGTAGTGTAGACCACTGGGTCAAATAGATCAGAACCCCACTGCACTCAGCACTGTGTGAATGTAGCCTTATAGCACTGAAAGGTTCAATAGCTCTCTCTCTCTCTCTCTCTCTCTCTCTCTCTCTCTCTCTCTCTCCCTCTCTCTCTCTCTCTCTCTCTCTCTCTCTCGCTTCATGCAGTAACAGCCACTTACAGTAAAATGAACCCTTTTAATCTAAGGAGCCATCTGGTTTCCAGATAGAACCTTTCTAGACTTTATAACTTTATAAACCTTTATGAGGAGCCAATTCAATTAAACTTATTATTTTTCCCTTTTCCCCATGGTCCAAAATGGTTCAACATGGAATCATTATGCAGGCCATACTGTCTATGAAACATAGACATTTCTTTGTTACTTACTATTATTGTCTCCACCAGGCCGAAGGCATGGGGAGAGAATGTTTTGCACTCCGTCCGCGCGCACGTGTGTGTGTGTGTGTCATGTGTCCGTCTGTGTACAGCTAATCTCGGCACCGTTAACCCGGTCGATGCCAAATTTTGCACACACACTCCCTGGATGCCAACGATGAACCTCTGCCCCAAATTCTCCAGAACGGCCTGTTATAGCGCCGAATTTTTTTATATTACTATATTACTTACCGCAGTGAAATTTGTTCTCCGCATTTGACCCCATCTCTTGGAACGGTGAGCCGCAGCGTGCGCCGCGCTCGGGAATCATTAGTTGATTTGACCCCCAATCCAACCCATTGATGCTGAGTGCCAAGCAGGGAGGCATTGGGTCCCATTTTTACAGTCTTTGGTATGACCCGGCCGGGGATCGAACCCCGACCTCCCAGTTTCAGGGCGGACACTCTAACCACAAGGCCACTGTCTGGTAATCATGAACGCATTCCTACTAGGCTGAGGAATATAAGTTAACCCGTCCTTTTCACATTGGCCGGTTATAGCGCCACCAACAGGTGGATTTTTGCCAAAACACATTTTTGGAACAAAATTAATGTCTCAAATGATCCAATTGCCATCCAACGCGTAAGAAGAAATGGCACCCCTTTCACATTGGCCTATTATAGCGCCACCAGGAGGCCACAACCTGATGTGCCCTGGTGGAGACCTGTGTGCCCCGAGGGGCACTTTATCTAGTTTTTGAGTGGTGCAACCACTCCCTTACGGAGTTATGTGTGTGGCTGGCTGGCTGGCTGGCTGGGTGGGTGCCTGCCTGGCTGGCTGGGTATGAGCACGAAAACAGCATGGTTGTTTTTCACCACCTGTGCGCAACCTAACACACACACAAACACACACGCACATATTAACTGTATATATGATGATTTCGGGTGTGCCAGTACAGTACAGTGACAGTACAGTACAGTACAGTAGAGGGTACAGTAGAGGGACCGGCACACGGTAACTCTGTCATTTCTCAACCGTTTCGGATGCGGGCGGCACGCCGGAACCGGCCCGGCCCCCTGGGCGCGTTCCTGGGGGTCTGGAGCTCCCCCCCCCCCACCCCCGGGGACCCCCACATGGTAACTCTGTCATTTCTCTACCGTTTCGGACGCGGGGCGGCTCGCCGGAACCGGCCCGGCACCCTGGGTGCGTTCCTGTGTGTCTGGAACTCCCCCCCGGGAACCCCCACACGGAGTTGCACCACTCACTTCACACGGCTGACTATACCGTATACGATATTATCATACAGTAGTATCATATATCATTAGATAATAAAAAAAAACAGCAGTGCAAGGGGGGATATTATTTGGATATTTCTTTGTCATGTTTTTGGGTCCTCCTGAAGTTTCTTTCTGTAATATAATTGAAGAATTTGCTCACGAAATGTTATGGTGTTTTTGTTTTATTACATCATCAAAAATGATAAATAATAACACAATTTACAATTACATTAAAAAAAATACATGTATCTTTTTTTTTCAAATAGTTAACGTCAATATATATTTTTTTCTTATTTGATTATTTACCATTTGTTGAAGTCAAATGGGTTCCATTATTCCAATCCGATCACAGTAAGCTTAGCAGCCCAGCCACAGGTCTGCAGCAACATGATCCGGTAGCACTAGCAGGCTTATAGCTCAGGTTGCACAGTGATCATTGTGTTGTATGGTGATAGATAGATAGATAGGGGTGCGGCCTCCATTACAGACGGCCACCGGACCGTAGCGTGCCAGGGCGCCCTGCCTGTGTTCTTTCTTTCTTTTTTCTGTTTGCGGTAATCACTGGATAAAACGTGATGGGCACCGTTCTACCTGATGAGGAGGAACAAAGACACCAGAGAGTCTCATTAGAGGAAACCCAGTTCTAATGAGACATGATGATGATGATGATGATGATGATGGCAGTGTGGTTGCCATGTCTGCACAGTGGCGTGCACATGACATTTAGAGAGGGGCAAGGTGCTCAAGTGAAAAAAAGGGCATCTTGTCCAGCGAGTGGAACCGGGCCGGTTGCCTTAATAGTGTGAGATTTATAGATTTTGGGGCATAAATAATATATTAGAAGCTTTTTTTTTATCAAGAATTGATCAATGTCACCATGGTCCACATACTGTACACTGTACAAAAAAAATTAAAATATATGTTTTTTTTGTTTTTCAAAAGGGCACATTGCTTGTCCAGAGGGCAAGGGCAGGTGGTGCTCTAGCACCCCCTAGTGTCTATCTGTGCACGCCACTGATGTCTGCTTATTATATAAGCGGCCTTGTGCTTGTTTTTTTTTTCCTGTAAATGTCATGGACCTCCAAATTAATAGCTATTCATCACAAACAGCAGGAAAATCAGAGCACTTGTTTGAGTCAGAAAATCCCGGACCACAGAAAATCTACTGATTGTTAAAAGTTCAGGTTTTTTGGGTGCAATTGAGCTTAGAAAACCTAAAAAAAATATATATATATATTATAAAACCTTTTTTTAATGTCACAATCCCTTTAAAAAATCTTCCAAATAATGTAGTATAAGTTTTAGGCCTATAATATATAGTTGCTTCTTTTTGGGCTTGATTTCCTAGATTGCACTTACTTCTCAGGAAGTCCCCGAATGCACTGCCTGCCATCAATGAACGAGGCGTCGTCGTCTTGGCTGATTGCGTAAGACGGGTACAAGAGGAGACAGGATGAAACCTGATGCGATAAGACCACGATTTAATGAAATTGGTTTCCGTTTTACATGTTGGTGTGGGTTGCATTTAACCTGCAGTTAAGTTGGCCGGCAAGTAGACTGATGCCGTTGGTTCAAACGCATTCCACACGCACACACACATGTGGTCATGTATGCACACTGAAGTGAATCCAGGGGTGGACAGTAATTATTATTATTTTTGTTTTTGCTAGTCGCTACATTTGAAATTTAAACATCGTATGTTTGACTCCACTACATTTCTAGGAAGGGGCCCTTGGGAACAAAGCTAACAAAATAACCAATTAAGCCCCATTTCAAATACAGTGGAAAATATTCGAACTACACTATTTTAAAAACAATTCTGACCATTTCTGAAAATGTACGTCAACATTTTTACTTTTCAATACTTGACTATTTACATTTGCACCATCAGTCAGCACCAGCTCAGTGACCTTGAGGTTATACGCTGTCTGCCCTGAGACTCGGAAGGTCAGAGTTCGAATCCCCGGCCGGGTCATAACCAAAGACCCGGTGCCTTGTGCCGGTTCTTGGCACTCATGCATCAAGGGTTGGATTTGGTGGTTAAGTACAGTACCTATAGGCTGTGACACACAAACGAGCGTCATGTCCAAAGGGATTGTACTGTACTTGTAGCAGTACATCATGGCTGGCAGATGTACACTTGTACATCAAGCTGCCTCACGCTACAGAAACAGGAGACAGGAGGCAGCTGCCCCGATGGGCCTCGTCGTGGCTCAGCAGGGCTTTACCATCACCCAGCAGCAGGCAAGCATACAATCCTCAGTGTTCATTGTATCCATTTGATACGTTTGTAGCCTCTCCCAGAGTTAAATTAACATTCTTTAGATGAAAGACTAGAGGAGAGATAGAGATAGAGAGAGAGAGGGCTGGTACGGTGAATCTAGTTCACCTCATTAATCTGGTTAGTGCGAATAGGACTCGGATACGGCGACCGATCACTTCTCACGCATGCACATACACACACACACACACACACACACACACACACACACGCATACATTGCTCGCATGCGATCACAGGCACGCACACGTGTGTGCACGTGCGCCCGCGGTGACCTGTGAGTGTCTAGTGTCTAGGGGAATCTAAAGTAAGCTTCAGAGTAGAGAGAGACAGCGTTAAGTACACATACACAAGCTTAGCTCTCATCTTCCCTTCAACTGAACACACACACACGCACACACACACGCACACGCACACACACACACACACGCACACACACACACACACACACACACACACACACACACACACACACACACTCACTAGAGTTGTTCCAATACCGATACCAGTATTGTAAAGCTGCCAATACTGCCTAAAATGCTGGCATCGATACCACATAATTTACCACATTTAATTTACATGTCATATTTTTGAATGCTTCAGTTGAGTTTGCATGACTGTTTTATACTCTAAATGTCCTTGCTGATTGCTGGGTTTTTTTTCTTTTCTTTTTTTTAAGGCAAGGACCTTTACTGTACTATTTAGATCATTGGTTCCCAAAGTGGGGTCCGGGGACCCCCAGGGGTGCTTGAGGGAGTTCCAGGGGGTCCCCCAGCTAAATGATAGTTTGGGTCCAAATGGGCCCTTATGGGTCTGTAACTCTGAGAGTGTACAAATGGGAGTGTACGGGTCCATTTGGTTCCATTTGTACACTCTCAGAGTTAAATTAACAGTGATTTTACAATATAAATGGTGGTCTCGAGAGATAGAAATGCCATTAAATGGGGGTCCGTAGCCTAATGCATGTCAAACTGGGAGGCCCTTGAAATGAAAATAGTTGAAAACCACTGCCAGAGCCGTATAAATCTTCTCTTATGGGGGTCCCTGGCATATCTTCTCTTATGGGGGTCCCTGGCACATCTTCTCTTATGGGGGTCCCTGGCACATCTTCTCTTATGGGGGTCCCTGGCACATCTTCTCTTATGGGGGTCCCTGGCATATCTTCTCTTATGGGGGTCCCTGGCATTTCTTATGGGGGTCCCTGGCATTTCTTCTCTTATGGGGGTCCCTGGCATATCTTCTCTTATGGGGGTCCCTGGCATATCTTCTCTTATGGGGGTCCCTGGCATATCTTTTCTAATGGGGGTCCATTAGTTGCAGGCTAATGAGTGTCATTGTGGGGGTCCTTGACATTAAAAAGTTTGGGAACCACTGATTTAGATTATGTCGTATATTACGGAGCCACGTTACGATGAAATATCCATATTGCTTATATGTTATATACTGCTTATGCATATATAGGTGATGACAAACAATTGGGTGCTATAGGGCACTGGTTCCCAAAGTGGGGTCCGGGGACCCCCGGGGGTACTTGAGGGAGTTCCAAGGGGGACCCAGCTAAATGATAGTTTGTAACCAAATGGACCCTTATGGGTCTGTAACTCAGAGAGTGTACAAATGGAACCAAATGGACCCTAGTGGGTCCATTTAGTTCCATTTGTACACTCTCTGAGTTAAATTAACAGTGGTTTTACAATATAAATTGGGGTACCAGAGATAGAAATTCCATTAAATCAGGGGTCCGTGTGAATTTGGGGGTCCATGAAATTAATATGTTTCGGAATCACTGCTAGAGCCGTGAAAAATCTCCCTTATCGAGATCACTGGCATATGTTTTCAAATGGGGGGTCCGTGGCCTAATAAATGTCGATTTGGGGGTCCTTGACACGAAAAAGTTTGGGAACCACTGCTATAGGGAACCCAAAAGTTATAATTAATTAAAAGATATTGGAGGGTCCCATGCCAAAGTTGCCGCAGCCAAGAAGGGCCTATAGTGATCAATTGTAAAGGTTATTTAATTACTTTAGTATTTTACTAACTTGTAGCTGTACATTAACAATTATTAATGGATTTCTGATTTATTCCTATATCAGTGGTTCTCGAACCTTTTAAAAAACACTGATACCTGATTACGCATCGAGGGATATGGGTATCAGAATCTGTAGTATTGGAACAGTGGTATTTGTACATCTCTAAAATGCTCACACACATTCAAAGTCCCCAACACGCACGCACGCACGCACGCACGCACGCACGCACGCACGCACGCACACAAACACGCACTCATTCACATTCAAAGTCCCCCCACACACACACACAGACTCACAGAGTACACCGCACAGAACAGCCCTCAACGGAAGCAGACGTCACCAGTATCAAAGCTTGCATTTATATGAAACCCCCCACCCACACTCCACTGTCCGTCGCTCCCGCTGCGTCTGAACCCCCCCCCCACCCCCCCACCCACACTCCACTGTCCGTCGCTCTCGCTGCGTCTGAACCCTCCCCCCCACCCCCCCACCCACACTCCACTGTCCGTCGCTCTCGCTGCGTCTGAACCCCCCCCCCACCCCCCCACCCACACTCCACTGTCCGTCGCTCCCGCTGCGTCTGAACCCCCCCCCCCCCCCCCCACTCCACTGTCCGTCGCTCCCGCTGCGTCTGAACCCCCCAATCCCCCCCCCCCCCCCCACACTCCACTGTCCGTCGCTCCCGCTGCGTCTGAACCCCCCCCCCCCCCCCCACCCACACTCCACTGTCCGTCGCTCCCGCTGCGTCTGAACCCCCCCCCCCCCCCCCCCCCACCCACACGCCACTGTCCGTCGCACTCGCTGCGTCTGAACCCCCCCCCACCCCCCCACCCACACTCCATTGTCCGTCGCTCTCGCTGCGTCTCTCCCACCGGCCTGCAAACACTCCCAGCTGCCCCCAATCATCGTTTCGTTGCTGAAACCTCATATGTCCAAAACTGTTACTTTTCAGGATTCAAATGCAAAGATAGCAACAAACAAAAAATAAATCAGGCCCGAGGTGTTGAGCTTGTAGATCTGCTATTTTTGCGTGACACTTTTAGTATGACTATAAGTGGGGCATTAACGAAATGTGAAAATATGGAGATACATCCGACAGCAATGATTTATAATGTGTTCGTACGGCCGCGTAGCTCGCCGACAATTCCGGTAACCGGATTTCAAAAAAATAAAAAAACAGAACAAGCTTAACCATCTCCCCCTCTCTCTTTCTGTCCCTCTTTAACTCAATCTCTCTCTCTCTCTCTCTCTCTCTCGCTCTCTCTCTCTCTCTCTCTCTGGGGCATTTAGTCTCACCTCCCACGTCCATCTGTCAAATAACACATTTTGGCATTGAGATAACTCTCACACGTCCAACAGTCCACACACACACACACAATAGAGTGTGCGTGTGCGTGTGCGTGTGCTGCCGTGTGTGTGCGTGCGTGCGTGCATGCGTGCGTGTGTGCGCGTGTGTCTGTGTGTGTGTGTGTACGACTGCGTGTGCGACTGTGCGTGGTGTGTGTGGTGTATATAAGCTGTCTTTCAGCCAGCCACTCAAGCACATCTGCACGCATACAGACGAGCACACATGCACAGACACACACAGCCCATGCTGAGTGAGTCAGTGTGAGAGTCATGCATCTTTAATAGAACATCACAGACGGCTAATAATGTAAGGGAAACCGAGCTTGGGGTGGGAGGGAGGGGGTTTCAGAGACCCCTGATTGGTCGTGCCACCGGCACAAAAGCCCGCCCTCCGAGGCCTGAGTGGTGGCGGTGCCGCGGGCCAGTGCCGCCCGCGGCCGGCCGGTCACTCGGTATATACGGCAAAGGGGGGAGAGAAACCGAATTAGATGTTGAAGACCGACGACTAGACGTTCCCCCCAATCGAATCAGGGCCGTCTGGCTCTCGAGTTCTCGCTCCGCCGTGTCCCGAAGGTCCCGTGACAGCGCGGAAGGCGTTTTTGGATGGGCAACGGAGCGCTATGACGATGCATCACCAACAGTCCCGCATGGAAACAGCCAGGGGTGGATAAAAGTACTCAAATGATCTAAAGAAGTATAAAAGTGTTGATTGTGAATTGACAAGACCTGCAACGACTTTTTACCAGCTGCTGTGTAACTAAGCACAGCTGGTCAATGTTCTCTCTAAAGTGCTTTCACTCCCACTTGCTGTAGTTGAGACCTATGTTTCTCATTGGCTGTACTGACAACCTGTCGTCCTGATTGGCTGCCTCGTCTCTAGGCAACCACACACCTTTTTGCCTCTAGCCGACCTCTCA
>NC_136805.1:39294894-39297394 GCF_951216825.1 Electrona antarctica
ATTAGCCCATAATATATAACCCGTAATCTAACCCGTAATATATTTTCAGTTGTGAGTCCAAATACATATCAGTGGTGGAAACTGGAAAGTAACTAAGTTATTGTACTTAATTACTTAGTATTTCCAATAGTTTTACTTCTACTCCACTACATCTCAGAGGCAAATATAGCAAGCTCACAATGCGTGAGCGATGTGACCCACTGTGAGCTTGTAGATCTGCCACCTTCGAAAGATTTTAGTACAGTTCGAAAACTTGAAATGGGACATTCTGCATAATGAGTACTTTTACTTTTGGTACTTTAAGTACATTTTTATGCCAATACTTTTGAATTCCGGACTTTTACTTGTAACAGAGTATTTCTAGTTCTACATTAAAGTACTTGATACTTTTACTTAAGCAAAACATTCGAGTACTTTTTCCCACTAACTGATGCATATTCATTTTGGGGTCCATTTGTGTTTGTGTTTATGTTTGAGAGCCACTGGTTAAACATCATCAGGAAGTAAGCACAAATAAGCAACTATAGAGAAAACAAGCCCCCAAAGTCACGTATAAATAATAAGCAGACATGGCCACACACTGTTCCAACTTCCATTTAACTATGAGTGAATGTGTACAAATGGAAGATCCATTTATTTTCTCCGTAAGCGGTGTTTTAGTTGGGTTGTGTGTGAGAGATGGCATAATGGACTCATCCCGACACTCAATCAAAACAGCTGAAAGGAAATGTCCAAGGTCAATTCGGGCTGAAAGAGACGCCTGTCCTCGCATTACGTGTCCATTTCGTATATATACACTCTCAAGAGTGCACAAAATGGACCCAAATGGATACCGGAAGGATCCATTCAGGTCCATTTTTTTGGACAACCACTTCCACTTGGACAACCACTTCCTTAAGTGACTATGTGTGTGGGTGGGTGGCTGGCTGACTGGCTGGCTGGGTGCGTGCGTCTGAGCACGAAAACAGCATGGTTGTTTTTCACCACCTGTGCGCAACCTAACACACACACAAATATTAACTGTATATATGGTGATTTTGGGTGTGCCAGTATAGTACAGTGACAGTACAGTACAGTACAGTAGAGGGTACAGTAGAGGGACCCCCACACGGTAACTCTGTCATTTCTCAACCGTTTCGGACGCGGGGCGGCTCGCCGGAATCGGGCCGGCACCCTGGGTGCGTTCCTGTGGGTCTGGAACTCCCCCGCCCCCCCGGGGACCCCCACGCGGAGTTGCACCACTTACTTCACACGGGTGTGATTTTTTACACTCTCAGAGTTACCGAGTGTCTTTCTAGTCACTACACCTCTCTCTCTCTCTCTCTCTCTCTCACTCTCTTATTTTCACTCTCCTCAGCATTTTAGCTCCTCCATCTATTCTGGTCTCCCTCCCTCCCTCCCTCCATCTCTCTCTCTCTCTCTTCCAGGTCCTACCCTCTCTTCCCGCTATTTTTAGCTCTCTCTTGTTCCGTCCTTTCCCCCCTATATTCAACCTAGATTGGCCCTACATCTATTTAAGTTTGCTTCTTCCTGCTCTCTCCAACCTTTCCTCTCCACCTTCCCTCTCTCTCTCTCTCTCTCTCTCTCTCTCTCTCTCTCTCTCTCTCTCTCTCTCTCTCTCTCTCTCTCTCTCTCTCTCTCCCCCATTACCATCGCAGCCTCCTCAACCACTTAGGCCCCATTTACACTGGCAGACAAATCTAACCTGAATCAGATCTGTGCCACATCAAGATTGAAATCTGATTGGTTTAAATGGTCACATGACTCATTTAGACAAATCACATTCCAATCTGGATGTGGCTCAGATCTGATTCAGGCTGGATTTGGCTGCCAGTGTAAATGGGGCCTTACTCACTGTTTTTGTTGTCATTTCTCTCCCTCTCTCCTCTCATGGAATAAAGCAAAAAAAAATAACATCTCATGACTGAAGGTTTATTGATGCCGTTTAGAACCTGATGTTTTTAAACCCATGTTCCATGAAATCACAAGATCTGAGATATTAACCTTCAGCTTTCATGACATTTCCAAGATCATTCGTGTTCACGGAAGATGCTTCTAAAACATTCCATTGCTATAGTTTGACGACTTCAAATGCTCTTGAATCTTAAAATAACAAATCACCGAAAACAGCCCGATCTATAAGCTCACAACATGTCACCGAGTGGCGCGCTATGAGCTTGTAGGTCTGCTATTTTTGAAAAATCGAAGAACCACTGACATAGAAACATAGCTTTTTCAGAAAACTGTCAGGATGTAGAAGACATTTATAGAATCTGATCTCAAGTCAAAATGGGTTATTATGGTATGGCGTCACAACAAACCCAATTGCTCAATACTGACAACAAGTGGATTCATGAATGTATACATGTATATAGACAATGTTTTAGGCCAATGAAAAAAAGACTATATATACCAAATTTCCCACTTTAAACAAAAGAAGCCTGTCGGCTGCCGGACTACAGTACGGAAATGTTAAAGGGAGGAACCGCTAAGGAATCAG
>NC_136805.1:39299894-39307394 GCF_951216825.1 Electrona antarctica
TCCTACTGAAAAACACAGGTTGATAAGGTTGAAATACTGTGGAATATAATTTACCTTTAAAAAAGGATGGATGGATGGATGGATGGATGGATGGATGGATGGATAGGAAAAGGAGATGGGGGTCAGTGAGATGGAGGAAGGGTGGTATTAAACGGACAGATGGACAGACGGGTGGGTGGGTTTATGGGTGGACGGCGGGAGGGAGGGAGGTAGAAAAAGGAGAGATGGTGGAGACAAAGTGGCGAAGGGAGAGGGAGGGAGAGAGAGGGAGAGAGGGGGGAGGGTCCACCCAAGGTTGCCTACCCTCCGGCAGATAGAAGAAAGAGGGGGGGGGGGGCAGAGTAGGAGGGATAGCTAAAGGCACTAGACCGGTTGTGCCCGGCTGTAGAGCACCGAGGGAACCTCTTTTGGTGTTAGCATTATGTTATGCTTTAGCTATTGAAAAATAGCAGATCTACAAGCTCATAGCGCGCCACCGAGTGGCGCGCTACGAGCTTGTAGGTCTGCTATTTTTGAAAAATCGAAGAACGACTGACATAGAAACATAGCTTTTTCATAAAAGTGTCAGGATGTAGAAGACATTTTTAGAATCTGATCTCAGGTCAAAATGGGTTAAACGATGGAAGTTGAAGATCCATGCCCCACCCCGGCTATATGCGATACCCGCTGTACCCGTGTCAGAGTACCCGTTCCACCCATCTGTCTGTCTTTTATGCCTTTTATGCCCATATATGGAGATTTCTGAATCTGTCTCTCTGTGTCCCTTTATTCCTATACATATGGAGTTCTGTGTCAGGCATGCCCAAATATGGAGTGCTGTGATGTCAGAACTGCAGGCCAGCTCCCATATATGGAGCAGGGGGGGCAGGGCCCGGGGCAGAGGGCCCTTTGTGGCGGTTCTGGACAACCGTGGCGTCCGTCCGACCGACTCGACACTGCATTCCCTGCGGGGGTGTGGTATGCGCGCGCCGAATGAAGTCGGTGGGGCGAACGGTTCTCGAGTTACGTGGATTACAACCGTTCACATGTACGTACGTATGTACGTACAGACAGACAGACAGACAGACGTACAGAGACGTGGTACATTTATAGATAGATAGATAGTATACTATGTGACTTTGCCCTGGGCCTGTATTACAAAACAATATATACTTGTTTTTACCCATCATTTCCCCTCATTTAGACCCGACACTAGATTCTACAAAAAGTCTTCTAAATCATGAGTTTTCTGAAGATCCTATGTTTCTGTGTCAGTGGTGCTCAACCTTTTTCATGTCAAGGACCCCTAGAATTATATGTATTTGGCCGCCGACCCCATCTCAAAATATGTTGTTCCAGGGACCTCCCCCCGGAAGCAAAGATTTGAGTTAAAAACGTTGGCTCTGAAAGAATATTCAGAAGATTTGCACTAAATTTTCATGATTTTTCGAAAATAGCAGACCTACAAGCTCGTAGCGCGGCACTCGGTGCCGCGCTATGAGCTTGTAGATCTGCTATTTTTCAATAGCTAAAGCATGATGTAATGCTTAAAACACCAAAAGGGGTTCCCGCCCAGAATGGGCTAGTCATGAGCCACTGTGTGGAGTATTGTGAAGAGAGGTCCCATCCAGACAGGCTTCAAGCACACTCTGAACAAGGATACATTTTTTTTTAAAGCCTTTAATATGTTTACAGGGCTATTCCCTATTAAAAACAAATGAAATGCCACTCAACGCCACAGTACACAAGAAACACTGGAGTATTGTGTTGGTGGTGTTTCCATGCAGGCTGCGGAAAGACACTGCCCTTTTGCTTTATTTTGGTGTTTTTATTTTCTCCTTTCTTATTTGAGTGGTGCAACCACTCCCTTACGGAGCTATGTGTGTGGCTGGCTGGCTGGCTGGCTGGGTGGGTGGGTGGGTATGAGCACGAAAACAGCATGGTTGTTTTTCACCACCTGTGCGCAACCTAACACACACACAAACACACGCGCACGTATTAACTGTATATATGATTATTTTGGGTGTGCCAGTACAGTACAGTACAGTACAGTACAGTACAGTACAGTACAGTACAGTACAGTACAGTACAGTACAGTACAGGGACCGCCGCACGGTCCCTGTACTGTGTGTGTGTGTGTGTGTGTGTGTGTGTGTGTGTGTGTGTGTGTGTGTGTGTGTGTGTGTGTGTGTGTGTGTGTGTGTGTGTGTGTGTGTGTGTGTGTGTGTGTTTTGGTAGACAGGGATGTCGTTTTGGGCTACCAAAACAAACGGTGTGTTTTGGTGTCTTGACTTCGCTGTCTGTTTTTGGAAGGCAGGGACAATGTTTGAGAACCACTGACACAGAAACATTTTTTTTTCAGAAAACTGTCAGAATTCAGAAGTAGAATCGGCCTCAGGTCTAAATGGGTTAATAGTACATGTTGTGAACAAACACTATACTGATATATAGTGATAACTCTGCTAATGGTTTCGGGGGGGGGGGGGGGAGAAGGAGGGATGGATGGATGGATTGGGGACGACAGGAACAGAGAGGGAGGGAGGGGGAGGGGGCGGAGACTGTGTGAGTGCGAGCGCCGCTGTGAGCACACATGTATTGACGACGAGCCGCCTGGCTGATGATCGATAGGCATGTGGTCAATCAGCACAGAGTGATCCATACACTCTGACCTTACCCTGGGCTGCGTGCGTACGCGCGCATGTGTGTGTGTGCGTGCGTGTGCGCGTGTGTGTGTGTGTGTGTGTGTGCGTGTGTGTCTGTGTGTGTGTGTGTGCGCGTGTGTGTGTGCGTGTGTGCGTGCGTGTCCGTGTGTGCGTGTGTGTGTGTGTGTGTCATTAATGCCTAGATATACAGAGTCAGACAAACACAGGTACAGTGTACATATATGTATAGGCCTGTACTTACAAGGCCTATACACTTGTAAGTACATACTATACAAAGTACACACTATATGTAGGCTACAGTATGCCTCTATTTACGTGCCCGCACGCGCGCATGCACACACACACGCACACACACACACACACACACACACAGCATGTTTTTTCCATCCTGGGCACAATAGCAAACCAGTGGTGCATGAGGAGGACAGGGACAGTAGCTGAGGATAAACCTCTTGACTCGTACAGAAACCGGTTATGTCTTGCTATACAGATCATGTAATATATAGTATCAGACATTAACCCATTTTGACCTGGGAACAATTCTACAAATGCCTTCTAAATCCTGACCGTTTTCTGAAAAACTTGAGCTAAAAAAACGAACGCTCTGAAAGAATATATTCAAACATTTGTGCCGCATTTTTACGATTTTTCAAAAATAGCAGACCTACAAGCTCGTAGCGCGCCACTCGGTGGCGCGCTATGAGCTTGTAGACCTGCTATTTTTCAATAGCTAAAGCATAACATAATGCTAACACCAAAAGGGGTTCCCGCCCAAAATGGGTTAATATGTTCCATTATCACTTGTATCATTTAAAAAAAATTACACAATCATCATTATTCATTTACTCATTCACCTACTTCATGACCCATTTCGGTCATTATGCCACTTGACCCTCCCCACATATTTCTGTGGGGAGCTGCTCTTGTACGCCACTGGCTCACCTGCCAGTGAGGAGCGACTCCCTCCCCTCGGCCTCCACCACCCTACTCCTCCCGTTCAACGTTCCCCACTAACAGGCACCACACCGGCCCGTAGGAGTCACCGATGCAGCGGCAAAGTCCAGGCCATCCCCGCCTACCCTGGATTCTTCTAATCCCCTAGAGTACTCTGCGGTGGTGGATAGGTGGCATGCCCACCCGAGCACTACATCTTATTATTTTGTTACTAACGGACGAAAGAATACAATAAAATTACCCTGCCTCAGTGCCTGCACACCGTCTATACACTTAAGGACAACTTTATTTAGGCAACGTTTCGGTCAATAGACCCTCTTCAGGCATCACTATTTGCTGTCGGGCAGAAACCTTACATTATTTGTGGGGTTTTTTTCCCCATAAATGAATGCCCTACTTGATCGTATCAGAGGCAGCGTCAAACAAAAGCAACGAAAGCAGCAGATCTACAAGCTAGAAACGTGTCACGTCGCGACATATTTCTAGCTTGCGGAAGTGTTCATTTTTTTGATGTTTTCCGAATTTGACTCCTGACAAGTAACGCTTTCGGACTTTCGGACATATATGGGTTTTCCACCCCGACGGAGACAATCTGTATAATTAGTATATGTGACAGTAATAGTAGTAGCAGCAGTAGTGAATAGTGATGTGTATATAGACTAGAGGTGCATAACCTCCCAGTAATAGAACCTCTCTAAACACACACACACACACACACCTGGTTGAATACATTCTTAGTTCCTGGCATCCTCCCTTTTAGAGATCAGGTTCTGAGGAAAAGGCAGAGAGAGAGAGAGAGAAGCCTCCTACATAGTGTTCCCACATTCGAGAGAGCCGAGAAGAAAGTGCATGCAGAACTGACTGGTTGTTGGACAGTCAGTTTGTCCACTGAGTGGACAAATGGAACCAAATGGACCCTAACTGGTTCCATTTGTACACTCTCAGAGTTTAAATTAACATAGATTTTTACAAAATAAATTGGGGGTTCCAACGACAACACGACCGAACATTAAACAAGGGCACACTCGACGACTCCCGGCGTCATCAGAGAGGCTAAAACATGCAGATATTCAAGCATTTTGGGGAGGAGGACTAGATCTGAGCCACATCCAGATTGGAATCTGATTTGTCTAAATGAGTCATGTGACCATTTAAACCAATCGGATTTCAATCGGATTTCAACATCCAGATTGGAATCTGATTTGTCTAAATGAGTCATGTGACCATTTAAACCAATCGGATTTCAATCTTGATGTGGCACAGATCTGATTCAGGCTAGATTTGTCTGCCAGTGTAAATCAGGACTAATTGTCTCTCAGAGCCCTTTAGACAGAGGCAAACAAGAGACGGCTGTGCACCACGCGTCACGCCCAGACTGTGTGTATATGAAGCGCACACACACACACACACACGCACACACACACACGCACACACACAGGTCAGACACAGATTTTCAAAGTTCATAATGGCGTTGTGATGATGACTATGTTGATAATGATAGCGCGGCTCTGGCGTTTTCGGACCAAAATTCTGATGGCACCGGCGGCAACACCACAGACGACTGTGACACAGTCAGTCATGACTGCATGCATATTATTTACCAAATCAGCAGGTCTAATAAATAATACCCCCCCCCCCCCCTTCCCCAAGAAACCAGGCAGAATTAAGTAAACGACACACACGTGCTGACCAAGAAGAGACGTGTGTCTGTCGAGGTCATCAGTAGCCCTCAAGGCTACAGGGGGAGGTTGCCACTGCGAGGTCACCGATCCAATCCATGCAGTGTGTCCCCAGCTGGGAAAGGTTTTTTGAACACTGACAAAATAACGAGAAATGCTCCCATCTGTCTTTGACGTGTCCTTGATTGAGCCAAAGCATTTAAACCCAATGGCTCGGTCTGCTCTATAAACCAGTGGTTCCTCAAAGTGGGGTCCGGGGACCCACCAGGAGGTCCTTGAGGGAGTTCCAGGGGGTCCCCCCCAGCTAAATGATATAGTTTGGAACCAAATGGGCCCCTGATGGGTCTGTAACTCTGAGAGTGGACAAATGGAACCAAGTGGACCCTAACGGGGTCCATTTGGTTCCATTTGTACACTCTCAGAGTTAAATTAACATTGATTCTAACAAAATAAAGTGGGGGTTCCAGAGATAGAAATGCCATTAAATGGGGGGTCCGTAGACTAATTCATGACAAACTGGGGGGGGGGGGGGGGGGGGTGTCCTTGAAATGAAACGGGTTGAGAATCTCTGCTAGAGTCGTAAAACTCTTCTCTTATGGGGGGGGGTCCCTGGAATATCTTTTCAAATGGGGGTCCGCAAGCTCATTAGTGTCAATTTGCTCCAAACCAAACCTCTTCTTCAAAATGTACAGGGTGTTATGCTATAGCGTTCAAGTGTACCCAAGTACTCCAGCACTGTCTCTGGACTGTTTTGTGTTGTGCTTCTTATAAAAGCAAGCTTAAAAGTCCATAGACTTGGCTTGCCACATGAAGTCACGGGTGAACGCCAGACGTTGGGAGGAGGTTGCCAGCGCACCCTAAAAAAAAATAGGATTTGGGTTTGGGGTGACCAATATTGATGAACTATACTTGAAAACCCTCGCATCCCATATTGTAGATCTGCTATTTTGGGCGTACTGTGTGTACTGTGTGTAGACTAGGGGGGAACAAAAGCAATGTAGATGTGCACCTCCACTTCTGAAAGTCGTAACTGCACCCCTGCACGCGCACACATCGTCAACCACACGTACCACACGTCTTCATAGTGTCAAAAGTGTCAATAGTCTGCATAATAGTGTCAATATAGATGCTGCACACACACACACACACACACACACTCCCACATCTAATAGCAGCACTACAGTACATCCCTACACGCACACACATGCACGTGCTATACATGTAACACCCGGGATTCGAACTCGGGCCTCCCGCGTTGAAAGTCCAACATCTTAACCACCAGACCAAAGGGATATCCCCCTGGACTATAGTGGGGAGATATTAGTCTTTTGAGGCCATCACAGGCAGAGGCTCTGAGCCACTCTGCTACACACACACGCACACGCACACGCACACATGCACATAGCTGTACATGTAAGACCCGGGATTCGAACTCGGGCCTCCCGCGTTGAAAGTCCAACATCTTAACCACCAGACCAAAGGGATATCCCCCTGGACTGGGGGGGAGATATTAGACTTTTGAGGCCATCACAGGCAGAGGCTCTGAGCCACTGCTACACACACACACACACACGCACACACACACACACACACACACACACACACACACACACACACACACACACACACACACACACACACACACACACACACACACACACACACACACACACACACACACACACACACACACACACACACGCGCGCACGTACCCAGTCCTCGTAGTGGCGCGTCCCGTTCTGCATCAGGTCCTCCAGCTGTATGGTGCAGTTGGCCACGAAGTCGTCGTAGCCGATGGGCGCGTCGTGGAACACGCTCAGCTCCAGGCTGCGGCCCTCGCGCACCTCCGTGCAGAACTCCTGGTGCCAGGCGGGCGAGTTGGTCTTGGTGCGCGTGGCCGTCTGGCCCAGCCGCGTCTGGTCCAGGTTGAGCGCCAGGTAGGGGTCCAGCAGGAACGAGCCGCCGCTCTTGTTGCTGCCCACGGCGTGGCGAAGCGCCCAGGGGGTGGGCTTGAGGTCCACCGCCTCGCACACGCGCACCTTCAGCAGGCCGCTGAACACGGGCATGGTGATGGTGTGGTTGGTGGGTCCTTTAGGAGAGTGTGTGTGTATGTGTGTGTGTGCCTAGTATAGTTGGCCCCTGGTCCTCCTATATATGCTCCTCCAAAGTGTGTTTCCCTCTCCCAGACCAGACGTTGTTGTGAGGATGAACCCGGTGGAGAGTC
>NC_136805.1:39312394-39334894 GCF_951216825.1 Electrona antarctica
TATTAAGTCGGTATTTGAACCACATACCTAACCTGACTCCGCCAGATGGGGCAGCAGAGAGTAGTGTACTCTCTGCTGCCCCATCTGGCGGAGTCAGGTTACCACAGACCACCACTCGATGAGATTTTGCCTCTCGGACACAAAACGAATATGTTGTCATCGTTGAATATGGTTTTGTCCACATTTCAGTGCTGTATTGATGTGGTACCATATGAGAGATACCAGGCAAACTTGATCAAAATAACAATTATTTTACTGCGTAGACGACTAGACGTCTTATACATTAACTTAGTAATGCAGATGTTTAACACAAATGTAACTCTTGAGAGTGTAAAATGAAACCAAACTAGATAAAGTGCCCCGATCGTGGCAGCGGTGGCGAACGGATTGCGGAGCGGTCTTGATACCGGAAGGTCGCCAGTTCGAATCAGCGGTCCGACACGTTAAAATTACCACCGCTGAAGTGCCCTTGAACAAGGCATTGAACCACTACGATGAAATGTTCTATGAGCAGTGCCTGGCTGGAAACAAGTTCTTGAGCTTAGCCCAGATACCCTGGGTAAATATAGTAATCATTTCATCAGGGCAGGTCGGGTTGTGGCCTCCTGGTGGCGCTATAATAGGCCAATGTGAAAAGGGTGCCATTTCTTTTTCTTTATTTTATATTTTTTTATGGAGGGACAGACCGTAGGCTGACAGGAAAAAATGGGGAGAGAGATGGGGGGTGACATGCAGTAAAGGCCATCGGGATCGGGAGTCGAACCCGTGGCACACTGCCAGACTGGATTAGTCCAAGGTCCCTGGACCGCTGAGCCACGGCCCAGGCCAAGGGTGCCATTTCTCCTTACGCCTTGGATGGCAATTGGATGATGAAAGCCAATGTTAGCCAATTAGGATGGAATATGAAATATCAGACAGATCCGTCTTGAACACATGACTATAGAGATAGTGTGTAACGATTTGCGGGGTTTTTGGACAGAATCTGGAGGAGTAATATATAAAAACTAGAAAAAGTGCCCCTCGGGCACAGGTCTCCACCAGGCCAGGTCAGGTTGTGGCCTCCTGGTGGTGCTATAATAAGCCAATGTGAAAAGGATGCCTTACGCCTTTGTATTGGATGATTTGAGGCATTTTGTTCCAAAAATGTGTTTAGCAAAACTCCACCTGTTGGTGGTGCTATAACAGGCCAATGTGAAAAGGGTAGGATATATTCCTCAGCCTATAGTAGAAAGCCTAGTCCGTGAAAGATTTCACGTAAATTGCACGCTGCGTTTGTTTTGGTGTTCAAAACGGGCCCCCCTTGAGCACATGACTATAGAGATACTGTGTAACGATTTGCGGGATGGACAGAATCTGGAGGAGTAATATATAAAAAAAAAAGGTGTTTTACTTTTGTAAAAACCATTTTGTTGGCCTCCAAGTGGGCCGCGCTATAAAAGGCCGTTCTGGAAAATTTGGGGCAGAGGTTCATCGTTGGCATCCAGGGAGTGTGCGTACAAAATTTGGCATTTGGCAACGGTGCCGGAGATTAGCTGTACACAGACGAACACACACACACACACACACACACATACACACATACACACACGGACGGACGGAGTGCCTGGTGGAGACAAAAATCTGAACCAACCCCCTTTAAAGCGCAAGGATACTTTGGTATATAAACTTTATTAAACTTTAAACTTTATTACAGGCTCGTGGCCCACAAGGTAAGACAGTACATCACAAATAGAGAATAAAAATAAATAAAAATACAGTACATTTACCCAGCCCCACAGGTTACTACTCTAAGCGAGGCACTCGTGCCAGTGTCCTCTGATGGTAGAAGTGTACCTTACAGAACTACGGCCTGGGTCTGTCATCTGTCCAATGAGTCCATTCAGTGAGCGATCCAGCCTGCTCATGAATTTGAATGTCAGGTTCCTCAACAGAGCCATGAATGTAGTGAGACCCAATGAACAGAAAAGCCCACTGGCTCTAGTGCTCCTGTTTTTTTTTAACAGGATTCGAAGACAGTCATTATAGGCTACTTGCAGCTTGCGTAAGCTCTCCTTCTTATACTTCACCCACAGTGGAGCTGTGTAGAGAGGGGTGCAATAAGCTCTAAAGAGGTTTACCTTAACATCCGTAGTACAATGGTGAAATTTACAGAACAACATGGCTTGTACATATAACATTCTCCTCTGTCTAAACATGTCCTCATCATCCTCTAAGGTATCTGTTATGATATGCCCAAGATATTTTGTAATCTTGGACACGCCCATAATTTGACCAGACAGATGAAAGGCAGGAAACTTAAATTCCAGATCTTCTTTAGTTACATATCAGTACCATGCTCTTCTTAGCATTATAAAGAATATCAAAGTCAATACCATAATTTGTACATATATTGAGTAGCTGTTGGAACCCACTGCTACTAGGAGAAAGTATAGCAAGGTCATCTGCGTACATAAAATGATTAATCAGGCTATCACCAATCATACAACCTGTTCTGCACCCCTCCAGCTGCATTGACAGGCCGTCCATATATAAATTGAAGGGGGCTGGGGATAAAATCCCCCCCTGCCTGACACCATTACCCACCCGAAAAGGGGTGGATAATGTGCTCCCCCACTTTACCTGCATTTTCTGGTTAGCATACCAGTAAACAAGAATGCGTATTAGACAGTTTGGCACACCCCTAAGCTTGAGCTTATTAAGGGGGATCCAAATTGAGCTTTGCTTTGGGGCCTAATTAATTGCTTGTACATCAGATATTTTCACTGCGAATACAGGTGCGCCTTGAGATTTTGACTTGCTCACAAAAGGGTTTTAAGCCATTGCTTTAGGCCAACTTCCTTTTGCCTCTTCAAAGGTCAAAGGTCAGCCTGGAGAAGACTTCAGGGTGCGTAAAGCGACACCGTTGTGCGATGGAGTATACATTAAGCCTTAGAAAGTTGTATTTTCCTCCAGGGGATCAGCAAAGAAAAGATACAGTAAAGGTAGACAGGAATGACTACGGTGTTGGTTTTGATTCGGTACCTTGTTTGATCAAAACTCTCATTCATTGATGTTATGTCCGATTGAAAACAAAAAAAACTAGAAAAAGTGCCCTTCTGGGCACAGGTCTCCACCAGGAGGATAGGAGTGTGTGTGATGTTTGGAAAAAATTGTTTAGGAGTAATATAAACATGTTTATTTGGGTTTTGTGTGTGTGTGTGTGTGTGTGTGTGTGTGTGTGTGTGTGTGTGTGTGTGTGTGTGTGTGTGTGTGTGTGTGTGTGTGTGTGTGACGCGACTTGTCCTGTTGTAGCGCCACCATGAGGCTGATTTGAAAACTGTCAAGTGGCATTTCTTCCTCAGCCTAGTAGTGGGAATAGGCATGCACAGTTTCACCGCAATCGGACGCTGCGTTGAGGAGTTATGGCGATTTGTACAAAACGGGCTACTCCTGAAAACTTTCGAAGCCAATCGTAGCCAATCAGGATGGATAATTATGAGAAATCAAACAAATCACATGATCACATGACTATGGAGAGCATGCGTACCGATTTGCATGCAATTTGGATAAAATCTGAAGGAGTAATATTAGAAAATGTGTTTTACATATGTCGGCCTCCTGGTGGCGCTATAAAGAGCAGATGTGAAAAATTCCAGGCAAAGGTTTTTCCTTGGCCTCTAGGGAGTGTGCATACATGGTTTTACACAGATCGGTGCAGTTATAGGTAAAAACACAAATCGGTCAGTTATAGCGCCACCATGAGGCTGAGTTGAAAATATTCAAGTGGCATTTCTTCCTCGGCCTAGTGGGAATGTGCGTGCAAAACTTCACGGAAATCACACGATGTGTTCATGATTTGCAGCATTTTGTTTGAAACGGAGCACTCCTGCGAACTTTGGAAGCCAATCGTAGCCAATCAGGATGGAGTCTGAGAAATCTGAAAGACCTGTTTCGTTGAATGGCTCTAGAGAGACTGTGTACCAATTTGCGTAATGTTTGGACAAAATCTGTGGGTGTACCGTCAAAACATTTGTTTTGCACAAAGCGGCCTCCTGGTGGCGCTATAACAGGCCAATGTGAAAACTTTGGAGCAGAGGTTCAGCTCTGGCATCCAGGGAGTGTGTGTGCAGAGTATGGCTGCGATCAAGCCAACGGTGCCAGAGATTAGCTGTTCACAGACGGACGGACGGACACACGGACGGACACACGGACGGACGGACGGACACACGGACACACGGACGGACGGACGGAGTGCAAAACATACTCTCTCCCCATGCCTTCGGCCTGGTGGAGACAAAAAAGAATTTTAGGCCTGACGTAGAAAATTAAAAAATGTCTTCTAAATTCTTTGAGTTTTCTGAAATACTTAATGTTTCTGTATCAGTGGTGCTCAATATTTCATGTCAAGGACCCCAAAAATGATATGTAATTGGCCACCGACCTCCATCTGAAAATATGTTGTTCCAGGAACCCCTCATTTGAGTTAAAAACGTTCGCTCTGAAAGAATATATATTCAAAGATTTGTGCCACGTTTTCACAATTTTTCAAAAAATAGCAGACCTACAAGCTCATAGCACTCTGTGCCGCGCTATGAGCTTGTAGATCTGCTATTTTTCAACAGCATAACATAATGCTTAAAACACCCACGGAGGACGCGCTGGCCTCTCTCCGTCTGCTATATGCGTACCGTGTCACCGTCTGTCCATCTGTCTGTTGACATTATGTCTGACCCATGGTTCCTGTCTCTATCTAGTCACAGTGTGCATGGTAAATACACATGATATGTGACACATGCACTTGTCATCATCATCATCGCGGTCCCCTGGTTGGTCGGACGGTTCGGTCGGACGGTCGGTCGGTCTGCCATGCCAGCCGTGGGTGACTGACAGATGGGTCACCATAGTGACAGTCACTCTCTCCATCAGCCAGGATGAGTATGTTGTTTGTTTGTTCCTTTAGTTGGAATCCTCCTCTCTGGCACAGGCACACAACACGCACACACACAGCGCACGCGCACGCACGCACGCACGCACGCACGCACGCACGCACGCACGCACACACACTCACGGACTTCAAGTTCCAGGAAGGACTTGTGTGTTGTTGTTGCGAGGTTGCGTGTGTGCGTGCGTGTAGGCTACATGTATTGGTACTAGGGCATTCACTTCTAGTAATTTTTACTAGTTGACTAGTTGCCTAGTTTACTAGTCGACTAGTCGACTAGTTGTTAAACCACCTTTTATGTTTAAAAAAATAATAATTGTACATTTAAAAACTGTGTACATTGGTGACTATAACTATAATCTACCTGATATTGAGGCCTACAAAATCGGTAAAAAAAAAAAAAAACAATCAACTAGTCGACTAGTACCAGCAAGGTCGACTAGTGGATTTACTAGTCGACTAGTAAACTAGTCGACTAGTTGCTTAATGCCCTAATTGGTACTATAGGAAGTTGAGACATTGTGAGGAAATTGCCAAGAGCAATGGCTGGTTAGATCATGTAGGCTATGGTTTATGGTTTCGGATTATAGGCATAGAGTTCAGATTTTGGATTTGGTGCACCAAAAATAGCTCACTGCAGTGCAGAGCTTTAGATCAGCTATTTATTCTAAAATATATGTAGTTGAAATAGGTAGCACGCATACACACACAGGTCTGTATGTATGGTTGATAAATGCAAGGGAAAACCTTGAAGAAATGAGTGGAGAAACAACAAATGCAGATGCTTCCAGACCGCACAGGTGTGCTGCATGACACAATTAAGCAATTAATGCATCCTATTTTGCATCTGTGGCATTGATTTAAAAATCACACTTGTGTGAAGTGAGGTCGCCTTGTAATGTTTGGTTAAGGTGCTGTAAACAAACAGACTCTTAACCCATTTTGGGCGGGAACCCCTTTTGGTGTTTTAAACATTATGTTATAATTTAGCTATTGAAAAACAGCAGATCTACAAGCTCATAGCGAGCCGCCGAGTGGCGCGCTACGAGCTTGTAGGTCTGCTATTTTTGAAAAATCGTGAAAATATTTATTTCAGAAAACTGGAGGATTTAGAAGATTTTTTTTACATTTCGACGTCAGACCAGCCTATATATGCCAGACTCTGATCAAAAAGGTGGAGGCCGATCAAAAGGTGGTGGAGGCAATCTTTGCCAGCATGCATTACATGCGTCTGAGAAGCAATTGGAAGCAGAGCCATTGTGAAGCTATAGTGAGACGTATTTAAACGGACCGCCTTGTTGAGGGAATGAGGTGTGATTGGAGAATGTGACGTAATGATCAGCTGAGATGTGCTGTGAATGAGGAATAGGAAGCTAGGCTGATTGATACGGTCAGCTGACTAGATACTGACAGCTGATTACAGCTGAGGCACGCAAACCGCAAACTCCTGTGTCCCTGCATGAACTATAACGATGTGCTCCATTTGCTACTATACTGCATGCTTGTGTATCTCTCTCTCTCTGTACCTGGGTCTGCCTGAGAACAATGCAGGCCTGGATGCTTGACCCCTACAGTGAAGGGGTCTGGTATAGCTCTGGGTGGCATTTTCCCGGCATCAGGGTCCATTTGTCCCCAATAGAGACCTTATAAGACATTGGTTTTCCGGGACACGGTGGCGCAGTCGGCAGCGCTAGACGGTCCTCCTGGGTTTGATTCCCACTGTGGGGAGGAGGTGCATTGTGGGCGCTGGGGGGCGTGTTCTCTCCTACGCGTCATCAGTGCCCATACCCTGTGGTGGCAAAAAGGGAAACTCCCCCCCCCCCCCCCCCCCCTGTCAGGTGAAAAGAAGTGGCTGGACTCCTCATGCATAGAAGGAAGCATGATGTCAGTCCCGTTGCTCACCTCCACAGGTTGGCAGAGGGAGTGTAGCACCCAGGATTACATAGAAATGTAACACTGGGTGAAAACAAAAAGAATCACGCACGCACACACACACACACACACACACACACACACACACACACACACACACACACACACACACACACACACACACACACACACACACACACACACACACACGCACAAACACAATGTAGACTACTAGCTTTGAATGCTTGGTAGCATAGGATTTTTTTCCCCTTCTTTTGTTGTGCTGCTGTTAGCTATGTTGGCTCTTATATCATGCTTGCATTGTATGCATATAGTAGTGAGCATAATGATCCAATGATTCAGCCTGTGACTGATTTCACGCCAAGCCTGTCCAGCTGCGCCATCTACTGGCTTCCGACAGGCACTGGCGGTGCATGCCGTCATGAATGAACAGGGATGTATAAAGCAAAACAAAACAAAGGTATTGTTGTTCATGCTCGTACGCCACCACAGGGAGGCGCTGTAAGCAATAGAAAGTAAAAACAAAATAGTTTCTCCGCCATTCAGGCAGAAACAGAATCCAGTCAAAGTTGGATCTTTGACTGGGTAAAAAAAAATGGGTTTCAAATTCGTGGGATAAAAATGATATATATATTTTTTATTTGTAAGAAATAATAGACTATATTAAGAGTCCATGTGCGTATTTTAAACTATAGGCTAAGTAGGCTACGGTATTTTACTATTTACTAAGTAGGCCTAGCCTATTTAGGCATATATAGGAATAACTTAAAGGCATGCCTGACCTGGCAAACAACACCTGCACAAACGCGCACGTGCACGGACACCAATCTCTCACACGCTGACAGGCTACATATGACAATATCATCATATCTTTAATATCTATATGCATGTTGAAACCAACTATCATTCATAACTTTCAAAATGTTACAAATTAAACGTCAAAGTGACCAATGATGGCTCTCAGTAAAAGCATAAAGGGATTATTTTAAGGCACCCATATAGCAGGTGCTGCATGCGATGAATGCTGTTGTGTTGCTGGAATCAAACAAAAACGGACAACATTTGACTACTAACTACAAACTGCCCTAAAATTTGAGTGTTTTTGTTTTCCCGTGATACAGCTTTTTGTCCAACTCCAAATATAGAACAATGAATTACTTCTGAATATATTCATATAAGATTTCCTGTACTATAGCTCAATTAGGAAAATCACACCCGTGTGAAGTGAGTAGGTGCAACTCCGTGTGGGGGTCCCCGGGGGATTCCCTGTAAGTTCCAGACCCACAGGAACACGCCCAGGGTACCGGCCCGGTTCCGGCGAGCCGCCCCGTGTCCTAAACGGTCGGGAAATGACAGAGTTACCGTGTGGGGGTCCCCGGAACATGCAGACCCCCAGGAACGCACCCAGGGAGTTACCGTGTGGGGGGCCCCAGAGGGTCCCTCTACTGTACGGTACTGTACTGTCACTGTAGGCTACTGTCACACCCGAAATCATCATACAATTAACGTGCGTGTGTGTGTGTGTGTGTGTGTGTGTTAGGCTGCACAACAGTAGCCTGGTTAATAAACCAGACCGAATCAGCCGTTGGCAAAATAAATTGCCTACCAGCGGATTACGGTCTGGCGAGGCTCAGTAGCACGCCTCTTTCCTACAACCGAGAACAGGTCGGACCAATCGGGACACGGTATGCAATATGGGCGGGCTTTGGTACAGTGACGTTCAATGCTTGAGACCTTTGACTGACAGTATCTCTGACCAATTGCGTCAAAGAGAAAATGTTTGAACCCGCCCCCCGGGAAAATCCAAGTGGAGCCAGCCCAGACTAATATACCGCGACAGTGTTGTGTGATATTAGTCTGGCTTATTAGCCAGGCTAGCACAACAGTGGCCCAGGGACCCAGCCACTAGCCAGGGACCCAGGGACCCAGCCAGGGACCCAGTGACCCAGCCAGGGACCTAGGGACCCAGCCACTAGCCAGGGACCCAGTGACCCAGCCAGGGACCTAGGGACCCAGCCACTAGCCAGGGACCCAGGGACCCAGCCAGGGACCCAGTGACCCAGCCAGGGACCTAGGGACCCAGCCACTAGCCAGGGACCCAGGGACCCAGTGACCCAGCCACTAGCCAGGGACCCAGCCAGGGACCCAGTGACCCAGCCAGGGACCTAGGGACCCAGCCACTAGCCAGGGACCCAGGGACCCAGTGACCCAGCCACTAGCCAGGGACCCAGGGACACAGCCAGGGACCCAGTGACCCAGCCAGGGACCTAGGGACCCAGCCACTAGCCAGGGACCCAGCCAGGGACCCAGTGACCCAGCCAGGGACCTAGGGACCCAGCCACTAGCCAGGGACCCAGGGACCCAGCCAGGGACCTAGGGACCCAGCCACTAGCCAGGGACCCACCCAGGGACCCAGCCAGGGACCCAGCCAGGGACATACATAGCTATCTAATCGGAGTGGTTGCACCACTCAAAAACCCTATATGTAAAGGTGATCAAGTCTTCTATATACTGTAGTGATCTCTTTCTCAGAACCTGAGTCCAGAAATCCACATAGGCCTATTTAAATAGCTATAACATATACAGCCGATATGGCTACAGAGAGATGATGACAGTCAAATTATTAAATTAATTTATTTACACAAAATACCTAGATTGTGCACCATATCAAGCAGAACAATACAAAAAGGTAAAGAAATATATATATACAGCACAATATGAACACTGCCATGCATGGCTGATAGTCTTAAGTGTGTATGTGGGGTGATCATGAGGTATAATGTTAATAAAACTAAATGGACGATAATAATAATAATAATAGTAATAGTAATAGTAATAGTAATAATAATAATAATATTAATAATATTAATAATAATAATAATAATAATAACGGGGAGGTAGGCTTAGCTTATGTGTATAGCTATTGATTGTCTACAGACTACATTTCTATACGTAGTCTGTCGCGGTCCGTCAGGGAGGTCTATATAGATATCAGTGCATGTTCAGAGACTCCAGACATATTCCTTCTCCTCCACAGTATAAAATGGAGGCCAGTGTTCAGTGACCTCTGGCCCCTTTTCCACGTGCACCATGGTTGAAGCGGCCCGGTTCTTAGTCCATGAGCCATGCAGAGCCCCACAAAATTGAGTGGGCAAAACCATATACCATTAATTCTTGGCGGGAACCCCTTTTGGTGTTTTAAGTATTATGTTATACTTTAGCTATTGAAAAATAGCAGATCTACAAGCTCATAGCGTGGCACCGAGTGCCGCGCTACGAGCTTGTAGATTTGCTATTTTTTTTAAATCGTCAAAATGTGGTGCAAATCTTTGAATATATATTCTTTCAGGGCGAACGTTTTAAACTCAAATCGTTGCTTCTGGTGGGGTCCCTGGAACAACATATTTTCAGATGGGGGTCGGCGGCCAATTACATCAAAAACGACATAGAAATGGGGTTCTTCAGAAAGCATTTGTAGAATCGTCCTCAGGTCAAAATGGGTTAAATTGTTTATAGGATCAATATAAGTAAATTAATATATGATAACCCTTCCACATGAGGAGTAGCTTTTTCATATTTATCACACATTTTGTTATTTTCACCTAAAGGTATACGGTAAACATGTACTTAATAGTTATCACCAGGAAACTTCGGCAGTTGATTACTTACACGAAGACAATGATTTATTGTATTGTGTATTCTGAAATTGTACATTTAAATATGCAAATTAGGCATTATATAGGACAGTATGCAAAAAATAGAAAATGAAAAAACAAAAAAAATAAAGAAAAGGCTACTACTGTGGAAGGGTTATCATATATTAATTTACTTATATATTGACCATAAACAATTTAATATAGGTATATGGTTATGTCACTGGACGTTCAACACTTGCACAACATTAGATATACCAGATCAGGGGTGGGCAACTTTGACGATGGAGAGGGCCACTATATTTCCACACTCACTCCCTATAGGGCCATATATTACTGTCGTAGCAAAAATAGCCGATCTACAAGCTCAAAACGCGTGCTATATTCGAATTGAAATCTTGAATTGTTGCTATTTTTCTCCTGAAAATTAACATTTTTATGTAATTTCAAATGCCTTTAATTATACGTGTTGAAGCAATGAGCTACTAATTTAGACTGAAGTAATAACAGCGGGTCACGTTTGCATGTTGTGGAACAGTAACAGCTGAAACCAATATTATATCAGTATTCTGACATTAACCTGAGGGCCACATTATAAGTGAAGGTGGGGGCCGCATGTGGCCCCCGGGCCGCCAGTTGCCCACCCCTGTACCAGATGAACAAGTGAACAAGGAAAGACTGCATTGATTCATTTATGCTCCACACAAATGGACCAAACCTTCAGGACTGTCTGAAACCATATGTGACCAGATTTGACTGAGAGCCTGCCATCGTGCAAATTACAGCTTTTCAAAATGAGTTAATACCACAGGCAGACTCTTCACATACTAGAGCATGTCTGAAATAAGTGTCAGAGCTGAAATCGACATGAAATAAATGCTTAAACATGTAGCTAGGTGTAATGTTAGAGACCACAGAAGTGAACCTTTCAAACCTGTTTTCTCCACTCGCTGTTTTCTGCAAGACATTACTATATAAAGCCATATCTCCAAAACTGGTGGGTCGAACTGAACAACCAATGTGTCAATTTGAAGCTATGATTCCCTGCTTTCATATGACAGAAAAAAACGAAAATTCAAAAAAATCCAATGGCAGTCCCTCAGTCAAATTTAGTCACATATTGGTCTCCATAGAGACATTTAGGGCAGTGGTTCCCAAACTTTTTCATGTCAAGGTGGACCCCCAAATTGACACTAATTAGCCCGCGGACCCCCCATTCGAAAAGGTATGCCATGCAGAGACCCCCATGAGAGAGGATTTTTACGGCTCTAGGCAGTGATTTTCAACCATCGTCACCCCCAGCTTGACATGCATGAGGCTACGGACCCCCATGTAATGGCATTTCTATCTCTGAGACCCCCATTTATATTGTAAAAATCAATGTTAATTCAACCCAGTTACAGACCCATATTAGGGTCCATTCGGTTCCAAACTCATTTAGCGGGGGACCCCCCTGGAACTCCCTCCAAGGACCCATGGGGGTCCCCGGACCCCACTTTGGGAACCACTGATTTAGGGTGCTTCTTGAGGACATAGTGACTGCACCTCTCGTAACCCTATCATGTATTTGCATTGTTTTTCATTATGTATACGCCATATTGTGTTTTATTATATGCTGTGATCAGGGAGTCGTTTGAAAAAGAGAGAGCTTGCTCTCAATGGGCTTCCCTGAATAAATAAAAGGAAAAATAAATAAAGAAGGGTCCATTTGGTTTCTATACACACTCAGAGTTGCAGATGATTTGACTGTGTATATCCTATTCTTTCGTCTTCACACGATATAGTCAACACCAACGGTTGTCGACGGTGACCATACAATAACAGATGTTTACTTGTCCCGCAGCCTTGGATGGCTATTGGAGAAGGAAAGAAAATCTCATTATATTTTATTTTATTATTTTCTTTTAGACGTCGAAGTCAGAGTCACTATCCGTTATGGAGAGCAGAGTCTCCCTGTCTGCGCGCTCCTCCGTGCTGCCCCCACCAGGACTGCCCATCAGTGGGCCCCGGGCCCCCCTGGCCAGGCCCCGCATCATGCCGTCAGGGCCCAGAGCACTGTGACTGTGGTGGTGGTGGTGCTGCAACCTGCATGGAACGGAGACATCACACAATTAACCCATTTGGTGGAAAAAGTTAAAGTATACTCACACGTTTTTATACTTCCCCTTTTGGTGTTTTTGAGTGGTGTAAACCACTCCTACAACTGGCTTTGTTAGTTTACGTGTCTGTCTGTCTGTTCGTACCAAAAAATGAGCATGGTTGCTATGGTCACCCAGTTCACACGGGTGTGATTTCATTACGTCAGACATTACGTCAGACCACAGCTGATCAGGCTATATAAGACCTTACACCACTCAGTTCACACAGGTGTGATTTTTTAAGCATAACGTTATACTTTAGCTATTGAAAAATAGCAGATCTACAAGCTCATAGCGCGGCACTACGAGCTTGTAGATCTGCTATTTTTGAAGAATCGTGAAAATGTGGTGCAAATCTTTGAATATATATTATTTCAGAGCAAACATTTTTAACTAATATCTTTGCGTCTGGGGTGTTCCTGGAACGACGTATTTTCGGCGGCCAAATACATATAATTCTAGGGGTTCTTGACATGAAATAGTTTGAGCACCACTGACATAGAAACATATAGGTTTTTCAGAAAACTGTCATTTTGTACATTTTGTAGAATCTGGTCTCTCAAATGGGTTAAGTAAAAGTATCAATGCTGCAATGCAGAAACACTATACTGTAGCTAAGTCCAAAATTCAAAATGTCGGCTACTTGGGTAAAAGTAGCCTATACAAAAGTATGGCTATTGACGTCAAAACGTAGCCTACTTAAAGTATACCAAAAGTAAAAATATTCATTATGCAGAATGTCCCATTTCACAAGTTTTCAAATGTATAAACTCTTTTCAAAATAGCAGATATAAGCTCACAGTCACATCCCCGCACGCGTTGTGAGCTTGTAGATCGGGCTATTTTCAAATGGCCAAAATGTAATATATATATAGTGCTGAAGTGGTCAATGTAAGTTTTATAAAAATAATCAAAAGTTTTCAAATAATTGTAGTGGAGTAAAAAGTACAATAGTGAAATAGTGAGTGGAAGTAAAAGTGAAAATTGGAAAATAAGCCTTATAGGCTATAGTTACAGCACTTGAGTAAACGCATACTTATAAATTACTTTACACCTGCAGCAATTAGCACCACCGCACATAGGGCTACTAATGACGGGAAAAATGTCAACAACATTACAACAATATGCAGCAGCGCGGACGAACGGGGCTCGTACGTATAATAGGCACTCTTTCACGCTTGGCGAGGCGCGCAGTCAGGCATCATTGGAGGCTGGTGGGGCGATTAACATTCCAGCCAAACTGTGACCCTGAAGGAAATGTTTGGGGGGGAGAAGAAAAACAAAAAGATACTTGACTAAGCCCCCAGACTGGGAGAAAAAAAGGGGCTTAAAGCTGTCAAGAGGGGGGAAATGGTGAGGTCCGTACGGTGCCGGTCCGTGCGCCTTTTACGCATGCATGAATGCACTTTTTACGCACAGCGTTTCGTTTGCTTGTCTCAGAAAATGTGCAACTAAAAACCCTCCGCGGAGCACGAGTGATTTTGTACCCTCGAAACTGCTTTCAGTGGAAAATACACACGTATATTTTCTCAATATATAGGCTCATTCTACACACGTGTAGTAAAACCACTGGGTCTTAGTTTAGGCTATTCATTTAGTTCCATTTGTACACTAAAGTATAGCCTATAATAGGCTACTCTACTCAGGATTGACTAAATGTATTAATATGAATTATTAATTAATATTAATGCACAGGACCACAATGGAAACAAGCCCCTAGGGGCTATATCCCTTTAACAAGCATGCATTAATGTAAAATCAATCCAAACTTTAAAAGCGTCCAGTTGAATATGTACATGCTTTATACATTCCATGTTGCGTGCATGTCACTCTGAAGAATAGCCTATATTTCCATAACTTTTGATTGATTGATTGATTGATTTATTAACAGTTTGCAGAATTACAGTAGGCTACATTTCAAGTAGGCTACAACTCAATACAAAAACTGTTAACTGTGAGTGGACGACACCATATAAAGCATTACACTTGTTTACAATAGAGGGCCCACTATTTTCAATCCATCAAAAAACCGACCTGTTTTTGGCGGCCGCCGCCCGGTCCCTCTGCCTCCGGTTCTTGAACCAGTTCCCGACCTGCGTGGGCGTAAGGCCGGTGGCGTGCGCCAGCTCCCGCTTCTTCCCGGGGTTGGGGTACGGGTCCTGCAGGTACCACTCTCTCAGCAGGCCCCGCGTGCGCTCCTTGAAGCAGTGCGTCTTCTGCTCGCCGTCCCAGATGGTCCTGGGCAGCGGGAACTTCTTCCGCACGCGGTACTTGTCCACGGGGCCCAGCGGCCGCCCGCGCAGCCTCTCCGCCTCGCGGTAGTGCGCCTCCAGCCACATGGCCTGCAGCTTGCCGTGGGAGGCGCGCGCGAAGCGCCGCGTCTCCAGAATGTGGTAGAGCTCGCGGAAGCTGCCCGTGTGGTAGGCGACCACGGCGCGGGCGCGCTGCACCGACTCCTGCTCGGAGATGCAGTCCCCGACCCCCGCCGCCGCCCGGGCACCACCACCACCAACGACGACGTCCCCCCCGGCCTGGCTGGCATGCACCGCCGCGGGGAGGGACCAGAGGAAGCGGGCCAGCCGCTCCACGTCTCCCGTCTCCTCCAGGGTCTCGCAGACCGACGCCACCTGCGCCGCCGAGAAGCACAGTCCCGGCAGAGCCAGCGTGGCGATGGGGCGGTGCGCATGCTGCAGGAGGGGGGACACGGACACCACCACCGCCGGGGGATCCGAGTCCGGGGACCGGCAGCGGGGCAGGAGTGTGGAGCCATCGGTGATAAAGTGAGGCAGGAGGAGACGGGAGGCGGAGAAAAGCTCCAGAGGCGACCTGAACACCATCTGGATATAATAGCGATCGATATGGCGAGCTAAAAAGAAAAAGAAGAAAAAAGAAAAAGAAAAAAAGGAAAAGAAAGATGCTTGTTCTGCGGGGGGCGCGCACAGTGTGACTAACTGACTGGTGGGGGGCGACATGGGGGTCTGCTCTCTTTAGCTCACCTGGGGGATCAGGGTGGGGCGTCGTTTCTGTCCCGTCATTGGCCACCCCCCTGGTACTGATGCGGGGTTGTCATGGCAGCTGCTGCCAATCACAAATCAGTTATAGACGTTGATATCACACCCTTTCATATTGCTAAAGGCTCCCATCCTCGCTGACCCTTTCTTGTTATGTCACCTCTGCTGGTTCCACACTGCACTTATAGAACAGCGGTGGAAAAAGTAGCCTACTACATTGTTTTACTTACTTTCATAAAAGTATCAATACAGAACTATACTATATATACTATATATATATACTATATAGCCTACTAAGTAAAAGTCCCAAATTCAAAATGTACTTGAGTAAAAGTCCAAAAGTATTCGTATCAAAATATAGGCTACTTAAAACTCAGTGCAGAATGTCAAGTTTTCAAATGTATAAAAAGCTCACAAGCTCAAGCTCACAATGTGTCGGCGCGATGCGACGCATTTTGTAGATCTCCTTTTTTCAAATGGCCAAAATGTAATAATGGTTCTGAAGTGCATGGTTTTGTAATAATAATCCAAATCTATAACGTTTTAAAATAATTGTATAGTGGAGGAAAAGTACAGCATTTGGATCCAAAATGTAGTGAAGTAGAAGTAAAAGTATTGGGAATTGGAAATACTCAAGTAAAGTACAAATAACTTAACCAGCGGTTACGAAGTCAGGTCAAGTCAAGTATATGTGTTACGAAACAGAATCATCACACAGCCTAAGAGGAATAATAGCAGCGCTCTGCAATGGTTCTCAGACAGACGTATTCATTACTATAGGATCCTCTTTACCTCTCAGAGTTACAGACCAGACCAATGGTTCTCAGACAGACGTATTCATTACTAGGATCCTCTTTACCTCTCAGAGTTACAGACCAGACCAATGGTTCTCAGACAGACGTATTCATTACTATAGGATCCTCTTTACCTCTCAGAGTTACAGACCAGACCAATGGTTCTCAGACAGACGTATTCATTACTAGGATCCTCTTTACCTCTCAGAGTTACAGACCAGACCTTCAGAATAAAATAATGGTTCTCAGACAGACGTATTCATTACTAGGATCCTCTTTACCTCTCAGAGTTACAGACCAGACCTTCAGAATAAAATAATGGTTCTCAGACAGACGTATTCATTACTAGGATCCTCTTTACCTCTCAGAGTTACAGACCAGACCTTCAGAATAAAATAGAAGAGCACACATCCTCCGATCTTGGTGCTTAAACTAACAGATATCATGAAGAATGAAGAATGAGTTGCGAGCCTTTGCTTTTCTTCATTACAGACCAGACCTGCAATGGTCCATTTTTTCCTTTTTTTTTTTTTTTTTTACAGCTTATGTTTGTTTATTCAACTTTCAGCATGATCACAGGTTTTAAAAGACAGAGGTGCCATTAAAAACACTAAATTATTTTGCAGATCTAAAATGCAATAGCCTATCTAAAAATCCAAATGGTGTGAAACTCAAAACTCAAAAAGCCCAGCCCCAGAGCTTTGTAGGAACAAAGAATACATGACAATTCCACTTCTCCCTTCTGGCCCCAAAACTGTGGAATGCACTCCCCGTTGCAGTCAGAACTGCGGCATCACTCCCAATCTTCCGCCGTAGTCTGAAGACCCACCTTTTCAGACTCCATCATGGCCCATAGCACTTATCCTACCCCCTTAGATAGCACTTTTTAGACTTAGATAGCATTTGAAACAGACTTATAGCATGTCATGTAGACAGCACAATAATTGCATTGTATATAGTCATAGCACATCATAGTAGCCTACATATGTATAGCATAGTATAGTATATATATATAGTTAATATGTATAGTGTCATTATATAGATATGTTCTAGTTACGTTCTTAGCTTACGCATGTTTCTTGATAAATGCATTTTATATATGTGATGTATTCCCATACTTTTGTTCCTGCCTAATGTAAGTCGCTCTGGATTAAGAGCGTCTGCTAAATGCCTAAATTGTAAATTGTAAATTGTGATGGACACGTTAATGATGATGATGATGGAATCAACACACTGTGAGGCTTTTTATAGAACTTCTTCGTTCTCCCCATGAGTTACAAGCATGTGCCCAATCTTTCTCTAAACAAAAAAATCACACCCGTGTGAACTGAGTGGTGCAACTCCCCTCTCCCCCTGCCCCCCCCCCCCCCCCCTCTCTCTCTCATTAGCAGGCAACAGTGCAGCACTTATATCTCTCTCTCTGTTTCTGGCACAACAGCGCCACTTTTGCCCCTACTGCTACTCATAGTCACATACAATTTACAATTTACAATTTACAATTTACAATTTACAATTTACAATTTACAATTTAGGCATTTAGCAGACGCTCTTAATCCAGAGCGATTTACATTTAGGCAAGAACAAAAGTATGGGAAAACATCACATATATAAAATGCATTTATCAAGAAACATGCGTAAGCTAAGAACGTAACTAGAACATATCTATATAATGACGCTATACATATTAACTATACATATATACTATACTATGCTATACATATATTCTATGATGTGCTATGACTACATACAATGCAATTATTGTGCTGTCTACATGACATGCTATAAGTCTGTTTCAAATGCCATCTAAGTCTAAAAAGTGCTATCTAAGGGGGTAGGATAAGTGCTATGGGCCATATAGTGCTATGGGCCATATAGTCACATAGATAGGTTAACGCGGACATTGCTGTTCCTTGGAGTGGTTGCACCACTCAAAAAGAGAAGGCTTAAATTGCAGAACAAAATGGCCAGAACAGAGAAGGGCCGGTGCCATCGGTGCTGTTAAGCTGCTTGCGTTGCTCTGCTGATGTTGATAACTAAATGCACCCGGTGGGTGATTAGAAACCCCACCGCAAGCTGGACTGGAGCGTATGTTTCTCTAACTGTAATCACTTTCCTATTCTCTAATATCCATAATTTCATGCAGTAAGTAAGCCGTTGCTCCATTCTATTACATGGGATTATCTCAGGCCTATCCAGCCTACTAAACATTAGTCTAATAGAATAGCATATTCCATCAACATTAACATATTCTGGTCACCTCTAAAGCCATATGCTCGGATTATTCTGGACCATAGGCTACGTGGCACACTTTGTGTGCTTAAATGGTAAATAAAAAAAAATGGTGCATTTATATAGCGCCTTTATCCAAGGCGCTTTACATAGATTGTGCATTACATTCACCCATTCACACATTCATACACCGATTGCGGCGGAAGCCATGCAAGGTACCAACCAGCACATCGGGAGCAATTTGGGGTTCAGCGTCTTGAGACTGTGGGATTCGAACCGCCGACCCATGGATCATTGGACGACCTGCTCTACCTCTTGAGCCACAGTCGCACAGTGCTTGAGCGAGTGAGCGAGTGAGTGAGTGAGTGAGTGAGTGTGTGAGTGAGTGAGTGAGTGAGTGAGTGAGTGAGTGAGTGAGTGAGTGAGTGAGTGAGCGCGTGTGTGTAAAAGATAAAGATAAAGAAAACATTATTGTCCATTAAATTGACATAAAATGGAAATTTGTCTTTGGCACATACCGGCAGTCAGTTACAACAAACATTACATAAAATACACAGATGCATTAAAATACTATATAAAAATGCATTCACATGAACACAGCAACAGTGATCATGAACTGGGGGGATTAGGTGAACTATATCTAAACGTTTTCTTATTTAAAATACTCCGAGTCTCCCCTGCGTGACTGAACTTCTCACCCCATCTCGAGTACACTTGTACTCTTCTATATTTGTACATCTTTAAATGTTCCGATGAATTGAAAATGGACCTGATGTATCATGTGTGCTATATTAAGCGTAATGCAATGTGATGATATTATGATATCTTTATGGGTCACACTGACCAGTTACTGGACACCTGTGTGTAAATGGTGAACATGCCGGTCCGTCATCTTTCTCCTCGAGGGAACGCACAACCAGTGTTGATTTAGTCGACTAAAACTGAGACTACCTTTTTCCACTGACGAAAACTAAATGGAAACTAAATGAAAACTAAGCTACGATGACTAAAAACTAAGACTAAATATATTGACAATTTCGTCAACAAATAAAAACTAGACTAAAATGTTAGGAAAGGACTAGTGGACAAGAGATCCACTATAAGTCATTTTACAATTAGTTGCATGCTGAAAATAAACAATCTACAAGCTCACAACGTGGGCTTGTAGATCAGTTATTTTCATTATGACGGCTTCAAGGCCCGCCAAAATACATTTTGTTCGACTAAATGAACTGTAGATTTAGTCGACTAAAATCTTGTGATATTTAGTCGAGTAAAACTAGACTAACGCTAAAACATTCAGGTGACTAAAATGTGACTGAAACTAAATGAAAACTATAAGAGACTATAGGGCTGTATTTTGAGTGTCTTAATTACCAGGTCTTATGACTTAACTTAAGACCTGGAGGTGTGGCCAATGCTGTGTGGCCACGCAAAATAGCTAAACAGCATTGGCCACGCCTCCAGGTCTTAAGTTAAGTAATAAGACCTATTACTTATGACACTCAAAATACAACCCATCGACCAAAACTAAAATCAAAATTTGCTGCCAAAAACAACACCGGTGGGAAGAGCAGTGCGGCTGCGGACGCGGGTTGCACTGCTTTAAGTGTTTATAAAAGATTGCTACTTTCATACGGCCAAAGGAGAAAGACGGCCACCATCGTGCAAGTTGAAATGGACACAAGCGGCCAGTTCAAAGCTGCATAATGGGGCCTCGCCACTGAACACGGCTTTGCAATTTGTGCAGCTTCTTTAAAGCGGGGCAGCGGTGGCCTAAGGGTTAGAGGAGCGCCCTTGTTGCCGAAAGGTTGCCGGTTCAATTCCCCGGACGGGCAGGAAAAATCTGGGTGGGGAAGTGATTGTCATCACTCACCCAACACTGCTGAAGTGCCCTTGAGCAAGGCACTGAACCCCCAACTGCTCCCCCTGGAGCTGCTTAGTGGCCAACAGTATAAGACTGTGGTTGTACTGGTCAGCTCCCAGGTGTTAATGTGTGTGTGTGACTGTGTGTCTGTCTCTATGTGCAGGGTGTTGCTGAAAATGAGCACCTGTGCTCAGCTACTTCCCTGGGTAAATAAAAGTAAAAAAAGGACCCTGCACACCAAGTAACTTCCTATTCATAGCACGTGTTAGTGCTTTTCCTGGTTATATCCTCAGTAGCAGTTCTTGTATTGACCTGTGCTGTACTTTCCTTTGAACTGTACCCATTCTACAAACTCAATCAATCAATTGTAGACTTGTACTACTAGTCCACATAAGGAGAGATGGAAAATGAGGGCATTTCTAGCTGTTTTTTATGGTTAGTTCTTAGGGTGAGGTTTTAGCTTTAGAACTGCTGGTTGTTATAAGGCTATAGGATGACTAATGGTATACCTTTAGAGCTTGTGGTACAGTACAGCGGCACAGTTAACCCTTCCATCTCTCTTCAGTCTTCACCATCTCTTTTCTGCAGCAATTGGAGGAGAGGAGAAGGCAGAGAAGGAAGGGGGCCAGAGGAGGACGAGTAGCACAGTCACAAGTCACAACACAAATACACAACAGCACAACAGCACAGGAACCCAAATGTACAGACCGACCTGAAGTGTCTCAGTGAGAAAAAAATCACACCCGTGTGAACTGAGTGGTGTAAGGTATTATATAGACTGATCAACTGTGGTCTGACGTAATGTCTGACGTAATGAAATCACACCCGTGTGAACTGGGTGACCATAGCAACCATGCTCATTTTTTGGTACGAACAGACACGTAAACTAACAAAGCCAGTTGTAGGAGTGGTTTACACCACTCAAAAAAATATATTTTTGAACCACTTAGATCATACATGAATGAGTTTTGATCCAAGCTTATATAGCCACAATACAATCAATTGATTGACAATTCAAATAAACATGCTTTGAAAATGCATGTCGTCCACCCTGCGTCTGTTGACGGCAGTTGAATGCCTACCGTGTTAAGTAAAGTGGTTGAGAACCACTGACTTAACCCATTTTGGGCGGGAACCCCTTTTGGTGTTTTAAACATTATGTTATAATTTAGAGCTATTTAAAAATAGCAGGTCTACAAGCTCATAGCGCGCCACCGAGTGGCGCGCTACGAGCTTGTAGGTCTACTATTTTTTTTAAATCGAGGAACGACTGCCATAGAAACATAGCTTTTTCAGAAAACTGTCAGAAGACATTTTTAGAATCTGATCTCAGGTCAAATTAAACTCTTAGTTTAGGCATTATACTAGGGGCCCTATTTTCTCCATGCTATACCCGTATCCCTAAACGTCTTTGCCTTATTTTTTACTATTTTGAAAACATTTAAAAATTGTTCGTTGTGAGCTTGTAGATTAGCTATTTGAACTATTCAAAAATCCATCCATCCATCCATCTTCAACCGCTTATCCGTGGTTGGGTCGCGGGGGCAACAGCTCCACCAGAGAGCTCCAGACATTCCTCTCCATTTTTTTTTTTGGCTTTCACCTTTTATTTTTATATTTTTTATGGAGGGACAGACAGTAGGCTGACCGGAAATGGGGGAGAGAGATGGGGGGTGACATGCAGTAAGGGCCGTCGGGATCGGGAGTCGAACCCACGGCACACTGCCAGACTGGATAACCAGCCAAGGTGCCTGGACCGCTGAGCCACGGCCCAGGCCACATTCCTCTCCATTATTTGGTGTTTTTCACTGGGTACGGAGAATGGATTTGCACAACAACAACACACAACCTGCCCAGCACGGAAAACACACGGTCAGGGGGGTTACAACAGATAAAGTGTGTGTGTGTCTCCAGGGGCGGCCTTAGGAATCTGGAGGCCCGTTTCAAGATCAAATATGAGGCCCCCCATATATATCTATCACATATTCTGTTGA
>NC_136805.1:39339894-39347349 GCF_951216825.1 Electrona antarctica
TGTTTCTTTTGTCTTTCCTTGGTGGTGGTGTTTATTAACTGTGCAACAGATAAGAGGATTGTTTATGTTAATTATCAAAAAAGGGAATATAGCCTACTGTATGAATTTCATGGATAAAAAAGGGGGTCAACAACAACAACAAAAAAGCCACCTGCACCAGTCAGTGCATAATAAAAAACAACGTTTTTAATAGCAGGGTCGGACAATTAAACTAATAATGCTGCTTAATTGGCGGCCCAGCTGGTCCATGTGCAGCATTATGACCTCATGGTTCTAGCACAGCATGAGTCTATGATGTCCAGGCAGTGTTTACAACATCATTATCCAGTTGTTGTGTCAGTGTCACACATAGCCCTGTTCTGGGCGCTTTTAAATAAACACCACCCGCTGACAAACAAATACACAGGCGGGCAAAAAATACAAACAGCTGGAACCCCCCTTTAACACACGCACACACACACACACACACACACACACACACACACACACACACACACATGCGCGCGCGCGTTGTCCTGCGGCGATACTGCTGCTCTCTTGGTAGCAAGTTTAGCAACTAATGGGGGATACAAATGATCGAATAACACAAATATGCTTTCGCGGGCAGACTGAAGCCTCAGAATGCTTTGCTTTCTGCATCGTCGGGGGCAGACATCTCCTCTCCGTCTCTGTCCTATACAGGCCCATCATCTGCACACTGACCGAGGCATGGACGCTTAAGACACTTCCTCCTTGTTCACGAACAGGTTTTGAACTAAGTGCTGCCAGAATTGGCCAAAAATGACATTCGAATATTCCTTTTAAAACACCACATGGATTCGAACGAATTTCGAATGATTTCGAATGTCGAATATATATGATTGTATTCGTTATTTTTGTCCAAAGGTGCCCCTCTTACGGGATTTCAGCCCCTGGGACTTCAGCTCTGTACACGTGCCTGGTGATGACTACTATGAGGGAGGGAGGAAAAGGAAGAGGGAATGGAAAGAACAAAGGGAGGAAAAGAAGAAAACAAATCCAAGAAGGAAGGAAAGAAAGAAAGAAAGAAAGAAAGAAAGAAAGAAAGAAAGAAAGGAAGAAGCACGGACTGGGGAAGGGATACATGCGGGTCAATAAAGGGAGGCTGACAAGAGAACATACAAAGGGAGCGATGTCGGAGATGGAGAGGTATAGAGAAACGGAGAGATGTCAGACAGAGGTAGAGAGAGATGGAGAGATGTCAGTCAGAGGTAGAGAGATGTCAGACAGAGGTAGAGAGACGGAGAGATGTCAGTCAGAGAGGTAGAGAGAGATGGGGAGATGTCAGACAGAGGTAGAGAGAGATGGAGAGATGTCACACAGAGGTAGAGAGAGATGGAGAGATGTCAGACAGAGGTAGAGAGAGATGGAGATATGTCAGACAGAGGTAGAGAGAGATGGAGAGATGTCAGTCAGAGAGGTAGAGAGATGGAGAGATGTCAGTCAGAGGTAGAGAGATGTCAGACAGAGGTAGAGAGAGATGGAGAGATGTCAGTCAGAGGTAGAGAGAGATGGAGAGATGTCAGTCAGAGGAAGAGAGATGGAGAGATGTCAGACAGAGGTAGAGAGAGATGGAGAGATGTCAGTCAGAGAGGTAGAGAGATGGAGAGATGTCAGTCAGAGAGGTAGAGAGATGGAGAGATGTCAGTCAGAGGTATAGAGATGGAGAGATGTCAGTCAGAGAGGTAGAGAGAGATGGAGAGATGTCAGTCAGAGAGGTAGAGATGGAGAGATGTCAGACAGAGAGGTAGAGATGGAGAGATGTCAGTCAGAGAGGTAGAGATGGAGAGATGTCAGTCAGAGAGGTAGAGATGGAGAGATGTCAGACAGAGAGGTAGAGATGGAGAGATGTCAGACAGAGGTAGAGATGTCAGACAGAGGTAGAGATGTCAGACAGAGGTAGAGATGGAGATGGATGAGGGGAACAAAGACGGAAGCCCTGGGTTATATATTTAGTTTGCGCGGGTCGGGGGGTGTCTGTCGAATCTAAAAAGCTCACAACGTGCCGTGCCATGCTACGCCCCGCAGGCCATTGTGAGCCTAGTGTAGATGGGTAGTATTTGTGGTGCGTGACAGACAGTGTCCGGGCCTGAGGGCTATATAGGAAAGGGAGAGTATACGTGGCTGGCTGCTCAGAGAACATGAACAGAAAACTAGGACAGATGATAATGATGGATGATGGTAGGACAGAGTAGACGACGATGAACGATTGGGGTGGAAGAAGAGGTTGGATGGATGTGCTAAATGCGGGGAGCCTGGGGGGGAGGGGAGGGAAGGGGGTGGTCAGGAAGGTCAGGGCGGAGAGGTTGTGGTGGGGTGTCCTGTCTGGTGTGGGTTGGGGGTAATCCGGCCTAATCCGCTGCGTGTTAACCTATCTGAGCAGCGAGAGCTGCTGGATTATCCCCCCTAACAATGGCCTCCCAGCTCATCTGCTAAATTACTCCACTCAAAATCATATGCTGCCACACACACTATGCTAAGGGACACATCATGCACACACACACACACACACACACACACAGTCACTAACACACATGAGGACAGCAGGCGCACCACACACACACACACCCACACACACAGTTCGAGGCCATCAGCATATTGTATTTCATCCGTGGACCTCTTACCTAGAATAATTGAGTGAAAGTCAACGTGAGAGAACCTTGTGTGTGAAATGTACAAGACCCCGTTCCATTTAATTTCATAAGCACAATACGACCGTAAACGTCTCACCTCCGCCACCCCCACCACCTCACTCACATACATCGCTCCGGCTGCCCAAGGTTGTAGCCGTCTCAGTAAAGAATCCTTTCGCTCTGAAAAGACAAGAGTGGGTGGAAGCATGGGAGTCCAAGACTCGAAGAAGGAAAAAAAGGGAAAGCCGGATGTGGAAGTGAGAGAGAGAGAGAAAGAGACATGCAACGAAGACGGCACAAAAAGCTCTTAGCTTCCTATAGGCTTTGACCTCTTTGGTTGTATAATAGGAGCTGACCCGTGCCGCGTCTTGCCGACTGACATCCAACTACAGATACAAGAACATCTTTGTCCAGAACCCCGAGGGTGTGCTGATAACAACAACACACATTACTACCTACACCGCTGCACCGACGGCAAATACTTTCTCCGCATACCTTCTCACAAAAGTTCCTACGGTGTCAGAGGACATCCTTTGAAAGGATGATATTGTCCAGTGACCACTGCCAGCGTGCTCGGTGGTCCTCCTCTGCGTTGGTACTATGCGTGGCATGCATCAAGTGCTGGTGTATACTGTGTATTACCGACAGAGGGTTGTTGTCACGGACGAGAGGTGAAAGTGGCGTTTGAAGAGAGACAAGTAAGACGTTTGCACACACAGCGAAGACCAAGAGTCCATCAACGTAGAGGGAATACTGTTACAAAATCTTCAACTTCAAAAATAACATGTTCAGCTTGTAGACAGCATATTTACTGTGAAGAGATTTGGTGTAAAAACAAAAATCACACTTGTTTGAAGCGAGGTGTGCAGCGAGGGCAGTAGCCCATTTATATCATCCCGATGATGTCTTACGTTGTCATTTACTACCTAAACAAACATTGAAGTCCATAGATGTGAAAAAATGACATCACAAATAACTACCCTAAACAAACATTCAAGTCTAACAGGTTTAAATCTGTGCCAATACATTTGTAACAACAGTGCGTGCGAGTTTGGAAAGTGGGACAGGAGAGTGAAAAGATGAAGAGAGGAGAGAGACAGACACACCGAATAAGAAGAATCGACGGTGACTGCAAACACATCTTGTATGTGAGGAGGACACCAACAATTAGGGGGTGATGATGATGATGTGTGTGTGTGTGTGTGGTGGTGGTGGTGGTGGTGGGGGGGCGTATTTGGATCATCAAATTAAATTAGACTTTTACCCCCCGCATACACTGGAGCAATATATATTCCTGGGGTTCGCTCTGCAATCCCATAATCCCACTCTCAGATTGAGAACACCTTTAAGATACCATGTTATTGTGATAAGAGATTATGATCAAATTATGATAAGAGTGGCAGATTAGACAGGGTGCGGGGAGGGGGGGGGAGTGACCTTCGGCACCATAATTACATTCACCACCACAAGCCCACATGCAGGGGCGGGCGGATGCAGAGGTGTCATTTCAGAAAGAAATAGGGGGGTGGCAAAAAAAAAAAAAATGACCATAGCCCCATTTCTAAAATAGCTAAAAACAGTGGATCTACAAGCTCTCAAAGCATTGCCAAGCGTCACGCTGGGAGCTTGGAGATCAACTATTTTCACTATTATTTTGGGGGCGGGGGGCGGGGGGCAAAAAGAGAAAATGTTTGAAAATGTTCGCCTAGATAATGACATTCCCAAAATAGGGATGTCGCGTTTGAAAGCGGTAAATACATGAATAATGGTTGCATACAATAAAAGGCTTATCTAAATTATAACACGTGTCACATCACATGTACTGTAGATGCGATGAAATCAGGTGAATCTCCTAAAACAACTCAGGGGACAAATTATGCATTGAAATAACTGAGTTTAAGGTTAAAGGTATATTCAGTGATTTCACTAAATTCAAATATCACTTATTTTTTCTTTTTTTCTGGATAATCCTCCCTACTATAGAGTGTGCTGACCATATAAGGAGTTCCTCCCTGTCCCCAGTGAGCCCCTGGGGTCAAAAAACCCTAGTTTCAGTTTTGGTGGCGGGTGGCAAATCCTTCATCCAATCAGGATGAGAGGGGCCTTCCTCCAATCATGATCGACTGGGGGCGGGCCTTGGTGCACATGCTGTTGGCCTGTTGCACTTCCCCCCACTGTAGAGCGTGCATGTGCACATTTTGTTGCCGGGGCGGACTGGGTGGTTTTCCAAATCACCCAAATCACTGAATGCTCCTTTAAATGTGAACACAAAGGGGGTCATATCCCCTGATGACGCCCCTGGGCGGATGGGCAGGCCTGGCATCCTGCTCCGCTGGGCAGGCCTGGCGTCCTGCTCCGCTGGGCAGGCCTGGCGTCCTGCTCCGCTGGGCAGTCCAGACGTCTATATGAACTCAGCCACTATAGAGCGTCGCAGTCCCACCCCCTACCATGGCCCAGGAAATGAATCCCAATGCATTTTTCCCATAGACATTTCAAAAAGTATTTATTTAAGCCTCGTACAAAGCCAACTCGAGTTGTGAGAAATCATGACAACACAATTCTTCGGGCCGAACAAATAATTAGAAAGAAAGAAAACAGCAGGTTACAACACTTTTCTTCTTGTTTTTCTTCTTTGTAATTATTTGTTTGGTCCAAAATATTGTGTTTATTGTCATGATTTGTCACAACTCGAGTTGGCTTTGTACGACGCTTAAATAAATAAATACTTTTTGAAATGTCTATGGGAAAAATGCATTGGGAATTATTTCCTGGGCCTGGCGTCATGAAAGGGGGCGGGACTGCGACGCTCTATATAGTCACGTTTTAGAATGACTTGCGGGCAGTGTTAATTTAGTTGACTATAGAGCGTCGCAGTCCCGCCCCCTACCATGGCCCAGGAAATGAATCCCAATGCATTTTTCCCATAGACATTTCAAAAAGTATTTATTTAAAGACGGTTACGCCGCGGACAAAGCCAACTCGAGTCGTGACAACTCATGACAACACAAACAATATTTTGGATCAAACAAATAATTACAAAGAAGAAAAACAACAAAAAAAGTGTTTTTTTGTCTTCTTTCTTATTATTTGTTCGGACCAAAAAATTGTGTTTGTTGTCATGATTTGTCACGACTCGAGTTGGCTTTGTCCGCGGCGTAAACGACTTTAAATAAATACTTTCTGAAATGTCTATGAGGAAAATGAACGGAGAATCATTTCCTGGGCCATGGTAGGGGGCGGGACTGCGACGCTCTATAGAGCGTTGCAGTCCCGCCCTCTTTCATGACGACGCCAGGCCCAGGAAATAATTCCCAATGCATTTTTCCCATAGACATTTCAAAAAGCATTTATTTAAAGACCTTTTAAGCGTCATACGAAGCCAACTCGAGTCGTGACAAATCATGCCAACAAACACAATATTTTGGACCAAACAAATAATTACAAAGAAGAAAAACAACAAAAAAAAGTGTTGTAACCTGCCGTTTTTTTCTTCTAATTATTTGTTCGGCCCAAAACATTGTGTTTATTAGAGAAACTAGAGGAACTACCTCCATTTGCTCAATGGAGGTTCTCTTTTTTATCACATTGTGTTTGTCATGATTTGTCACGACAAGAGTTGGCTTTGTCCGCGGTGTAAACGTCTTTAAATAAATACTTTTTGAGTCTATGAGGAAAATGAACGGGGATTTCTTTTCCGGGTCTCTAGAGGGGGCGGGACTGCAACGCTCTATATAGTCACGTTTTAGAATGACTTGCGGGTAGTGTTAATTTAGTCGACTATAAGACTAAACACTAAATGGTGTGTTCAAGAGACTATAAGACTTAAATCAGAATTTGCTGTCAAAATGAATGAACACTGCTTGCACGAGACATATACCCTGGATACTTTCTTGGGGGGGGCTTATGAATCTGGTGTTTAAAACGGGGCCACAGTGAACCGTACAGTGTCGACGGGGGGCAGATCATTAACACCCACGGATGGACAGGTTGTCCACTGCTTGCACGGTACCCATAAAAGAAACGTGTACCAATACGTTTGTACTTTTACCGAAGCTCATTTTGAATTCCGGACTATTACTTGTAACAGACAGAGGGCAGTATTATGCATGTCTTAAGTACCAGGTCTTATTACTTAACTTAAGACCTGGAGGCGTGGTCAATGCCATTTGGCTATTCTGAGTGGCCAAACAGCATTGACCACGCCTCCAGGTCTTAAGTTAAGTCATAAGACCTGGTACTTAAGACACGCATAATACTGCCCAGAGAGTGTTAGAGAGGCAGGGGCTGAAATCCCGTAAGAGGGCACTTTTGGGACGAAAATAGCAGATCTACAAGCTCTCAACGCGTCGCAGCGCGACGCGTTGAGAGCTTGTAGATCCGCTATTTTCGAGGCTCACCCCTGCACTCTTTAGCTACTGGAGATGCGGTGTCCGAACGACATGGATTTAGAAACAAATCAGTTCCAACGCTGACCTGTAACATCATTTCTGACAGTTTTACTGTACTCATCCGTCCATGCATGGACAGCAGAATGAACTGAAAGACGCACGGGACCACTGGTCCTTGGCAGGTATTTTATTTTCATATATAGACGCTTTCTGTAATCAAATGTGAGTGCAATCAAACAACAGCAAATACAACATTACCAATGCAGTCTGAGAACCAGGAAAACACGAAGTCAAAACAGGGGGGGTGGGGGGGGGGGGTTTCTGCGGCAGAGAGGGAAATAAGGGGTGTAAGGGTGTGGGTGGGTGGGGGGGGACCAGGTGAGCAGGTGAGAGAGGCACAGGTCCATATACCACTA
>NC_136805.1:39347549-39455049 GCF_951216825.1 Electrona antarctica
CGAAAAGTCCTTGCGGTTCACCCCCCCCCCCCCTTGAGTGTGGCAAATCACAACCGTGCACAGGCGCCAGGGGTTTTGGTGTCTTGAACTCTGTGTGTGTGTGTGTGTGTGTGTGTGTGTTTGTGTGCGCGCGCGTGTGTGTGTGTTGTATGTAACGTGGGGGGGGGGGGGTTATTTTGAGGGGGGGGGGGGGGGGGGGGGGTTGTCAGGCAGGCGTCAAAGGGAAATCAGAGAGCGCAAAAAAAGTCCACGAGCATAAAGAACAAGACAACGAGTCTCTGTTGTCCAACCTTCTGTCCTGTCTTCTGTCGGCCCGCCTCTTCCGTCACTCACTCAAGCGCACGTACACGTACGCACACACACACACACACAGACGCTTACACACTCATACAACGCACGCAGTTAGGTCCTCATGTCCTTGTGAGAGTCGGGTGATTCGGCGTCAAACAACATCCAAATAAAAACAAAAAAACTGAAAATAATAATGAAAGAAAAAAACAGCTCATTCTCCATTGGTAAAAATCAATCATCTCTACCGTTATAGCAACGACTATAAGCTGCAAGTTCGTTCAAAATCTCGACGTATTATTCCCCCCCCCCGTCCCCCCCCCGCCCCGTCCCCCCCCTTAAAAAAAAAGACAGTTCCTCCACGTCTTAAAGCCGCGCGTGTATGTATGTGTACTCGTCGTCGTAAGTCATCAACATTATCATCCCGCCGTCGCACGCACACACACACACACGCTCACGCACACTCACAAACACACACACACACACACAAAGCATGTCCCCTCTCTCGCTCTCGCTCTCTCTCTATCAGTGGTGGTGTTGGTGGGAGGAGGAGGAGGAGGAGGCATGGCCCAAAAAAAATGGAGACGCTCCTCCCATCTTGCGTGGCTGCACCAATCACGGGAGGAGGCGAGGGGTGGGGGGTGTGGGGGGTTTGAGGGACCGGGGGTCGTTGCCGTGGCTACCAGGGGTCCTCCAGGTCACCGGCGTTCTGAGAAGGGGAAGGGGGAGAAAAGGGAGGGAGTAAAAAGTGAAAGAGGAAGAGAGAGAGAGAGAGAGATTTGTTGTTAGGGTTGCTAATCGTTATGACATTAGAGAGACATTATGAGTGAGAGAGAGAGAGAGAGAGAGAGAGAGAAAGGGGACCCCAAAAAAGGCAAAAGGGAGAGGTGGGACAGTAAGATGGAGGGAGAGAGAGAGAAAGGGGACCCAAAATAAAGACGAAAGTGATAGCGCTTTTCCAAACATAGTTATAAAGTGCTTTAAGACATGTTAAAAACAGCAAACATCAGTAAAAAAAAAACAACAACTAAGAAACAACATCCAATCCAAAACAGCATTTATAGTCAGCCGATAAAAACAAGTTACAAGGTCTGTGCGTGGCCTAATGCACACATCAAACAGAGAGGGGGGGGGGGGGGGGGGGGGAGGGAATCCCTGGAATTAAAAAAGGTGGAGAATCCCTGCATTATCAGCAGCAGACAACCAGAGCTGAGCAGCAGCAGCAGCAATGATGACTCACCTTGTGCAGAATTACATGCGAGACCAACAGGCAGAGAGAGGGGGGGAGGGAGGGGGGGGGTCTCCTCCACTTCAGTTGACAATTCATGCAAAAGAAGCCAACAGCGTGCATGTGTCTAGCACAGTGGTTCTCAAACTTTCTCCCCCCCCCCCCCCCCCCCCCCCCATCTTCTTTGTAACTCTGAGTGTAAAAAAAATATAGAACCGAATGGTTCTATTTAAGAGTCACAGACCTGCTAAGGGTTCATTTGGAACCCTCTCAAGGAACCCTGAGGGTTCTAATCTGGACCCCACTTTGAGAATCAACCCATGTAGCAGTTTATGAGCCTGTTTAGGAAGGTCTCCACCAACCCGACTTATACCCCCTTCGCACAACGTCACCAACCGATTTTGACAGTCGAGCGACCGTGTTGCCGGGCGGGGAAAAAAAACCCAAAACAATTTAGGCCGACAGCGCGGCCTAAATTTATAGCCCTTCCCACACCGATGGTTAAACAAGTCTAGACTGAGGCTATGAACTCCAGATGCTGCTGCGTTAGCCATGTGGCTCAATGGAGGGACAGTCTTGTCCCTCTAACACACACACACACACACACACACACACACACACACACACACACACACACACACACACACACACACACACACACACACACACACACACACACACACACACACACACACACACACACACACACACACACACAGGAAATGAGGGACAAGAGCACTCAAAGTAAGGACACCACAGGAATGCACTGCGAGTCAACACATGGGAGAGACGGCACCACACAGGCCATGTATCAGAAAAAAGATGACCATATGGTAATCTGTGTTTGATTAGGGATGTGATCTTTATTGGAACACGACTCTCATTGATTTTTTTTTCTTTTTTTTAAAAAACACTTTCAAAGTGGCCTCCCTATTTGGGGAATGTCATTATTTATTATGGGTGGAAATTGTAGAATTGTCTCACATTAAAAAAAATGCTCATCTACTTGTGTGAGCTTTAAGATCAGCTATTTCCCCCCTGTTTTGACATACTTGTTGAGACAACTATTGCAATGAGTGAGGCTTTGTGTACTGTGCATGCGGCCTGCAACTTTGTCCACCAGGTGGTGCTGAAACACCCAAACAAACTTGGGCTGAAACAACTATGCACACGTCTAGACATGGGATGTATTGGAAATTGTTTTGGGGAAAACCGTGAGGTTTATGATGCATTATGATGCATTAAAAACATACTTATAACTTATTTTAATCTGCTTATACCACTGTATAACTATAATCGTTTAAAGCAACAAATGACCACTAATAGTGACGAATGACAATGCATTTTAACAGTGATCACAAAGCAGGATAAGGGTGATTATGAAGCATTATTATAACACAAATATGTCTTAACTATGTGAATTAATATGGGATGCATAGAAAGTGCAATAAAATGTTTTATAACGTACCATGATCTCATTATGATTACTTAGGAGTTCCTGTTATTAAATATGCAGCGTTTACATGCATCTCACAATGCATTTATACTTGACCTACTCATAGAATGCTTTATGCATTATAATGACTATACCGTAAAACTTTCACTTTCGACAACTTGTCATGGCAGCTTGGTTACAACCCCAACAGACTTCCTCTTCCAAAGAAATAAGAGCCACTTGTAACGATTAGTCAACACTAGCTTTTATTTCCAAATCTACTTACAGGATGTGGACAGACATTTTGTAGCACGTGACACGAGAGCTAGTCAACGTTGGTACGCAAGAGCGCTTCATTTCGCCTGATCTGCCGCGCAACAATTATGACCAGATGCGTGCGCACCTGTTATGTGCCATCCTGGTATGTAATGTATAGACATGGGGCTGCATATTAGCAAGTGTTACCCCATGCCATTTTCACTAGTTTGGGGTCCCCCAGGCAAACTTCTAATTCCATTTCTCGTTCGGGTCTTTTGGGCAAATTGGGGCCATTCAGTAGAGTCATGACCAAAGGGAAAAAGACAAGACAACAGAGGACACGAACAAATACGCACATGAGTGTATTTGACCCGAAATTATTTTTTATTTGTTCATTCATTAGCTCACATTTTAATGTGTGGGACTGACATGGCCCAATCATGTGCATACAAACAGAACTTGCACACGCACACACACACACACACTGCATTTAGCATGACATCCCCTAGAACAGTACACGCCATAGATAGATGATGCAAACAGCTGCTAGACCACCATGCTTTGCCGATGTACAGGGCATCCAACAGAATGACAACTACCTCTCCATCTCCTTACACACACAAAAAATATCTTTATTTTCAATTTCACCAGTTCGTTCCAATCAACAAGCGGTTTCAGATTGCATCTTTTGAGCAGTTGGGGAATATACGCCACATGATAAAAGGTACAGGGGAGATGGCAAGGATTTCATCTGGACATGTACATTCTGTCTCGTGGACATGAACTTTGCTGTACCTTTATATGGACCACTCGGGGCTCTCCTTCAACCTCAACGCCTTGTAGTTGAGGTGCAAAAGGACCAGACAACCAATTCAACTCAAGCATGTCACACGCATGCATTTTGCATGGGAAACATTCCAAGCCGTTCCGTTGTTTGCGTTTCTTCCCCCACACAGATTAGTCTGTTAATGGGCTGATCATACTTCAATCATACTACAAGATCCCCCTCCAAAAAACATAATTTCAAGGCGTTTGCGCTGAACTCACTACATATTTAGTGGACATACATGTTTCGCCGTGGCGTCCTGGAATCTGACTGCAGGACGTAAATGTGTCTTTCTTTGGCTTGCTGTTAAGGCTCCTATGCACAGTACAAGGACAATGTTGGGAGTGTATGAGGAAGGGAGTTATTTAACCACTCGAACCGTCTAGTCTCAAGAGTACCCGACCCGAGTTACAACTGTACTTCGGACTGTATTATTCCATCTACACCGGTGTTTCGGCGGGTGCCTCAGGGCAAAAATAGCCGATTTACAAGCTCAAAACAAACCAATGGTGCGTAGATCTGCTGGGTTAAATTGGTTTTAAGTCGGTGGTTGTGTGCGAGTAAACCACTGATTTAGGGTACATTCGCCGTAAAATAACCCTATTTTTTGGTGAAGATATTTTGGTGTAGAATGGAGAAAAAGAGTGCGGAAAGTACAGAGCCATCTCCGGGTCAGGTTTTACTGAGAATAGAAGGAGGTGAGTGGTCAAAACGACAGGCCACTTTAACTGCAACTTAAAAGTGAATATCCTAGCAGCCCCGCCCTGACACTCCCTCTCTGTATAGGAACTGCACTGACAGTGTTCCACTGTGTCCTCAATAGAGCGTCGCAGTCCCGCCCCCTACCATGGCCCAGGAAATGAATCCCAATGCATTTTTCCCATAGACATTTCAAAAAGTATTTATTTAAAGACGGTTACGCCGCGGACAAAGCCAACTCGAGTCGTGACAACTCATGACAACACAAACAATATTTTGGACCAAACAAATAATTACAAAGAAGAAAAAGAACAAAAAAAGTGTTGTAACCTTCCGTTTTTTTCTTCTTTCTAATTATTTGTTCGGCCCAAAAAATTGTGTTTGTTGTCATGATTTGTCACGAGTCACGACTCCAGTTGGCTTTGTCCGCGGCGTAAACATCTTTAAATAAATACTTTCTGAAATGTCTATGAAGAAAATGAACGGAGAATCATTTCCTGGGCCATGGTAGGGGGCGGGACTGCAATGCTCTATAAAGGTTGGATTATACAGCGTGAGATTGTTGAGCATATCGACAAGCCTCGTTCACAACACGGCTCGGAGTTAGTCAGCCAGGAGGAGTCTCTTCGCGACACACACACACACACACACACACACACACACACACACACACACACACACACACACACACAGTTAAGTTGCTGTAGGTTTGGAGGCCGTGCAGGGCACTGGGATGTTAAACAGCTACAGTTTGCTCTTCTCTCTGTGCTGGGGGGGGGGGGGATGGAGACAGGATGGCAAATCAACACCAGCAAAGACAATAACTGCTAAAGCGGGTGCAGTACTTAGTTTAGACAGTTTTTGGTTAGACCAGTCATTAGTCCTACAACTACAACCAATCTCAAACCCTCACCCTAAACCTAACCTCCCACGGGGCAGCACACCTAAACCTAACCTTAACCCATGTCTAACCAATGACTAGTCTAAACTAAGTATGCACCCCGCTAAAGCTTGTGCGCTTTATTTTTCTTTCAGTCTACCAGGTAACAAAGCATAGTTTTGGGACTGGAGTTGGGGGGGGGGGAGATTTGGGGCCTGGTTGGTCAGGGTGTGGAGAAAATGGCTGGGATAATCCGGCAGGTGATGAAAATGTTTTTTTTCTTTCTATACAGCCTGGAGGGGAAGGAGTGTGTCGGAGGGAGGGGGGGGGGGGGATGGTGACGAAGTACTTTAACAGATAGAAGCGCCGCGCAACGTGTCGTTAACAAAAACTGAATGGCTGCCGTTGGCGGAGATGATAAACATAGCTAGCAGCAACCTCTATGTGTTCTAGTTCTGCGTGGCGAGCAGGACGAGCTGCTCAGAGCAAAAAAAAGGACAAGGGGGTCACAGTGTGTCCGACTGCAGCAGCGCTGAGGTCAGGAGGGGCTTATAGGGGGGGGGGGGGTCAGGGTGAGGCAGAGGGGTCGGGCTGGTGGTCAAGGAGGTCCGCAGCGGCGGCGGCGGTGGTGGTGGGCGCGGCGTCGCGGCTGGGCTTGGGCTCCGGCTCTGTAGTGGCGGAGGAGGAGGGGAAGGGTGTGGGCGAGGGGAGAGAGGAGGGAGCAGGGGAGGCGGCGGGGGGCTGCGGCTCCCGGTCCTCGGAGCAGCAGACGGGGCTCCGGCAGCTGTGGTCGTCCACGGCGTCGGCGAAAGGGGTCCCCTCCTCGTCGTCGTCGTCGTCTTCGGCCGCCGCGTCATCGTCGCTCCCCTCCGGCCGCCTGGCCATGTTGGCCAGCGCGTAGGCCAACGGGGACCTGGCGTCCTGGCCTGCTTGGCCAACGTGGATCTGGCGCAGAGCCTCCAGAAGCACCGCTCTCGTCGCGCCTTTCTCCTTACTCTGCGCTCCGCCAGTTTTTTCCCCCACACCCTGGGGTCGAACATGCCAGGGTCAGACTCTGCAGGCACTGGACGGTCACACCCGCATCGCTAATAGCTAAAAAAAGGGGTGATTTACACTTGGTTGCGCGCCGGGTGTCGCACGCTCCGAAAATAGCCGATCTATAAGCCCACGATTGTTCTGCTCTGGGACCCCCGGCTGTGAGCTTGTGGATCTGGACATTTTCAGCTCGTGACAAAGCACGCAACATAGTATAAATCAACCACAACGCTCTCTCTCTCACAGAGCTAACAAAGCAAACATCAACCTATTCTATTGAAGAGTGTGCGCACACACACACACACACAGTCACAGTGATCACATTTATCTAGCGTCATACAACGTGGTGCGACAGTGTTCTCACATCCCCGTACACAGCCCACATCCCCGTACACAGCCCACATCCCCGTACACAGCCCACATAAGAGTACAGCACACAATCTACCTCCAACCCAGTGAGCCAGAACCCCCAGTGACCTGCACTTTACATTTTAACAGACAAGTGGTGTCAACAGCAGTCAGCAACCCCACAGCCCAGTGAAAACACCAAGTCCATGGTCTTCTACACACACACACACACACACACACACACACACACACACACACACACACAATACCCTTTTGATTGTTCGCGGTCATTTTAATATACATACGGTAGATGATGCTGCATTATTGGTTGTGTAAACTATTTTATTTATGCATCTCTTCTATCCTATTTTTGTATTCCGTTGTCTGTGTTTTTTCTTGGTGCACATTGTTACTTAATAATTGAATTATACTGTATGTTTATTTGTATACAATTCAAGTGCCGATCATAAAAAATTAAAAATATTTTTTTGGAAGACATTTGTAGTTTTCAAAAATATCAGCTGACTGTACATGTAACATGATGTAGGCCTACAGTACATCAGTGCCTTAAAAAAAGAGTTGTTTTTTTCAGTCAGTCACTGAGCTGAGCCACTCTCCATGCATGGATATCACCACTTGTGATAGACAACACTTGTGTCAAAAGGTTTTAGGGATACTTCACCCACTTCAACCTTATCTTCATAGAACTGCTGCTCAGAAGAACAATTTCCGTCTACTCACTCTGCGCCTCATTGGTGGGCAATATACAGACAGTTCAGAAACCTGCGTATCAATCACATCGATGGGGATTCCAAGCCAATAGAAACTACAGCGTGGGGGGGGGGGGGGGGGGGGGGAATCGTTTGGCCGATATTTCCGCCGTGTTTTCCTCTCTAAATAAATAAATAAATTAGGCCTATGTGGGGGGGGGGGGGGGGGTTAAAGGCCAGAATTACTGCAGGGGACACGGGGAGAACATGCAAACTCCACACAGAAAGGCCCTTTCGCCAACCCCGCCTCGGGTATGGGCACTGATGACGTGGAGGAGAGAACACGCTTCCAGCGCCCACAGCGGGAATCGAACGCAGGACCTTCTAGCTGTGAGGCGACAGCACTAGCGACTGTGCCACCGTGCCCCGTGCTTTACAACCTGACCAGCTTGATTAGTTTGTCGTTATATATTTTTCAACCTTTACCGTTTTGTTATGTATAATTCAGTTTATAAGAAATGCTGCTAAGTGGGAGCTCATTATAACGTTGCATTTGATAGAACAAAACATTTGAGGGTATAGTATTTTGTTCATTATTTTTGAGGAGCCCCTCTTATATTCAGCTATTAGTGTAGATTTTCGTCCTACACAAACATTAAATTCCCATTGACAATGAATGGAGAAGTTTACATCAGTGTCTGAGCAAATCGCACTTATAAAAAGTCCTCCTCTACAATGCGGACATGGACGATTATGAATCGATCACAAATGTCAAAAATGACATTGACAGTGACACATCTCTTTGTTTGTTTGTTTTTATTATCAAATAATGTATCATTAAAATGCAGTTTGTTTATTAGTCATACAGTGCGGGGGGGGGGGGGGGGGGGGGGGGGGGATAAATCATGTATTGGAATTGAGAGATGCATCAGTGATCGATTTATCATCGAATCGGGGCCTTCGGAATCTGAATCGTATCGTCAGGCTTTCCGTTTTTCCGAGGAGATTTCAGCTCCTATGAGACACAGAGCAAGTAGACCAATTATATGAAGACAGGTGAAAATTGGAAGAAGATATATTGCAGTTCTAGTTCTCTGGATATTATTCCTAATACAATGGATGATAGCCAGCAGGTTAAGATACTAACAGCTTAACCAATTTAGACCTGGGAACGATTCTAAAAAATGTCTTCTAAATCATGACAGTTTTCTGAAAAAAACTCATGTTTCTATATCAGTGGTTCTCAATATTTCATGTCACCCCAAAGATTATATGTAATTGGCCGCCCGGCGCCTACCCCCCATCTGAAAATATGTTGTTCCAGGGACCTCCCAGAAGCAAATATTTGAGTTAAAAACGTTCGCTCTGAAAGAATATATATTCCAAATTTGCACCACATTTTCAAGACTTTTCAAAAATAGCAGACCTAGATGTGCTATTTTTCAATAGCTAAAGTATAACGTAACTAACGCTTAAAACACCAAAAGGGGTTCCCGCCCCAAAATGGGTTAACTCTGCTAAATTCCGATTGTGGAAATTTAGAGTGAACTAGACAAAGCCAGCCCCATTTGCAGATAACCAGAGGCCCTTTGTACATTTTTACAATATCATTTGGAATTTTGGACCAACAGCCACACAGAGTCTGGCTTGTCCAAAACATAATTCTCCTACCCAGATAGTCGGAATATTACATCTGATCTCCAAGTCGGGATAATCATGGATGCAACTACCAAATAAATTCGATGGGCAATAGGCAAGTTAACTGCTAGAACTGCTATTCCATAACTGACGATGCAAAGGGAGGCGGTCTGTTGAGGGTTCTGACTGAGGTTTGCAAACCAAATAAGTCAGCAATGTGGAATTCCTAAACTGCTGTCCATTGTGTTGATGACGAGCCTATCCTTGACCTTTGCCCACACTTAGATCAAGCGTATGCGCGCACACACACACACACACACACACACACACACACACACACACACACACACACACACACACACACACACACACACACACACACACACACACACACACACACACACACACACACACACACACACACACACACACACACACACACACACACACACACACACACACACACACACACACACACACACACACACACACACACACACAGCAACTAGTCGACTAGTAAATCCACTAGTCGACCTTGCTGGTACTAGTCGACTAGTTAATAATAAAAAATAAAAAAGTTCATTTTTTTTTACCGATTTTGTAGGCCTCAATATCAGGTAGATTATAGTTATAGTCACCAATGTACACAGTTTTTAAATGTACAAATATTATTTCAAAAATATTTCTTTTTTTAAACATAAAAGGTGGTTTAACAACTAGTCGACTAGTAAACTAGGCAACTAGTCAACTAGTAAAAATGACTAGAAGTGAATGCCCTAACACACACACACAAGTGTTTCCCCATGTGGTATGGAGTGAAGAGTTGAGAAAGAAGAGTGAAGAACTCACCCCTTCCTCTTCTCTGTGAGGGTTCAGCTTGTGGTACATGGCCTCGATCACGCTGCGCCTGTGAACACACACCACACACACACATACCCGGTCACTTTTTGGACACATACAATATTTGTCCTACATATTTTTCCACTATACTTCTTAACCCATTCAGGCCTGACGTCGAAATAAAAAAAACGTTCGCTCTGAAAGAATATATATTCAAAGATTTGTGCCGCATTTTTACGATTTTTCAAAAATAGCAGACCTACAAGTTGAAGTTGAAAAATAGCAGATCTACAAGCTCATAGCGCGCCACCGAGTGGCGCGCTATGAGCTTGTAGATCTGCTATTTTTCAATAGCTAAAGTATAACATAATGCTTAGTTAAAACACCAAAAGGGGTTCCCGCCCAAAATGGGTTAAAAGCTATAATATGACACAGATGCGTCCTCAGGTCTAAATGGGTTAATCATTGTTTTTAAATTCATGGCATTTCTTATATTCGTTTGTTTTAAAATGTATACATTTCTTTTACTTAAAAAAAAAACAAAAAAAACAAAGAAAAACTTGAATCCAAGAAAAGAAAGGTTTGGGTTTAGGGTGAGGGTTTGAGATAGGTTGTAGTTGTAGGACTATTGACTGGTCTAACCAATGACTAGTCTAAACCAAAAACTGTCTAAACTAAGTACTGCACCCGAGTAGTGTATATCGGACACTGGAATAGTGGAATAGGTAGATCAATGTTTTTATCTTATCGTGTGTGTGTGTTTAGTGGGAACATGTGGTTTTCCATGCTGTATTACTTACTTGCTGGCCAGGCCTCCACCGGGCGGGAGGTTGGGGATGTTCTCAGTGGCAATGCTCCTCACGACAGTCACCAGGTCAGGGACTCCGTCATCCCCACCGCTCTGCAGCAGCTCTGCACGCACACACGCACACACGTTAAGTCTATTGGAGATCAACAAAGTCAAGTTCATATTCAGCCTCAACTGATCTAGAGATAGAAAAATAAATCCCTTCCCCGATATCGATTCCGAAGTCCCATAACGTTGTTTATCAGTTGATACAGAGTATCAACTGGTGGTTCTCAAACGGTTCCAAAATAATGGACCCTTACGGGTCTGTCATTCTGTGGACGTACACATGGAACCAAATGGACCCGTATTTGTACTAACATTTGTAATGAAATGAAAACACATTTCGAGAAATAATAATAATTGTGTGCAGCTACAAGTTAGTAAAATAGTAATGTAAATATTACAGCGAGACAGGGCTATTCAACTAAATTGTTCATGGGGCCACGTTGTCAGAACGACAAGGGGTCAGACTTTAGTAGCCCTGCAGTAAGAGGATAAAACGGTAGTGCAACAGAGACTACTAGAATATCTCAACATACGAAATAACTGATTTAAGTGACATATCATGCGAAACATCGCGTGGCATCGAATCAGCATCGCGTGGCATAGTCGCTATTATGCAGTATCGGCAGCTTTTACGACATTGGTATCTTTACTCTAGACCAGTGTTTGCCAAACTGTGGTGCGTGCACCCCTTGTGGTGCTATGGTTTTATTTTAAATATATTAACATATTATGCCAATATATGGCAAGTAATGCAGAATATAGCCTATGCTGCATATATTATGCCATATTCAGGTTCATATATGTGGATAAAAATATATGTCTATATAGCTCATGCAATTTATATTTCCATGTGTGGAGGGGGGGGGGGGGGTGCATCAGCTAGGTCGGGAGGTACAGTGGGTGCATGGCCAAAAAGGTTTGGGAACCGCTGCTCTAGACCAGGGGTTCTCAACGTTTTTGGCCCGGGGACCCCCGGAAATGCTTTGGCAATGTCTCGGGACCCCCGCCCCGCCCCCCAATATAAATTGACTGCTACAATAACCTTAAACCATTTTGGGCGGGAACCCCTTTTGGTGTTTTAAGCATCGTTATAATTTAGCTATTGAAAAATAGCAGATCTACAAGCTCATAGCGCGCCACCGAGTGGCGCGCTACGAGCTTGTAGGTCTGCTATTTTTTATTTTTGAAAATAATTTGGGGACCCCCTAAAATAATTTGGCGACCCCCCGAGGGGTCGCGACCCACGGGTTGAGAACCCCTGCTCTAGACCATTTGTTCTATTCCTAAGCCAATAATGCTCGCTGCTCTGACAAAACTGTCTAATCACTGATCAGTACAAGTGAGGATATTTCTAATTTGATTGATCCGTCCTCAAACGTTCTATTAACGGCTAGGTGTGCTGTCACGCTCCATTTCAGCACGTCTGGATAGCCCATTTCAAGCTTGGTCAGAAGAACTACCTGTGGTAATATAAATATTTAATTCCTTTTTTTTCTTATTTTTTGGGGCGACTCCTCTTGTGTGCCACCATAGAGGGGGGCTCAAATACCACCAGTGTTTTACAAGTCAAATCAGTGGTTGGGCTTCGCGTCATCAGTGCCCATACCCGAGGCAGGGTTGGCGAAAGGGCCTTTCTGTGTGGAGTTTGCATGTTCTCCCCGTGTCTCCTAGGGTAGGTACTAGGGCATTAAGCAACTAGTCGACTAGTTTACTAGTCGACTAGTAAATCCACTAGTCGACCTTGTTGGTACTAGTTGACTAGTTGATAAGAAAAGATTTCTCCCGATTTTGTAGGCCTCAAGATCAGTTAGATTATAGTTATAGTCGCCAATGTACAGTTTTTAAATGTACAAATATTTATTTCCCCCCCCAAAAAAAGGGGGGGGGGGGTTTAAACATAATAGGTGTTTAAACAACTAGTCGACTAGTAAACTAGGCAACTAGTAAAAATGACTAGAAGTGAATGCCCTAGTAGGTACCCACTACCCTCACAAAAAACATGCCGTAATCCTGGTCTCTAAACTACCTCCCCCTGGTTAGCCGGGGCACCTGATGGAGGGGAAAGGAACTGGTCGGGATAACGCGCTACGTCCGGCCGGGATAACTCTCCCCCTGTCAGGTGAAAAGAAGCAGCTTGGACTCCTCATGCATAGAAGTAAGCATGAGGTCAGTCCGCTGCCCCCCCCCCCCCCCCCCAGGTTGGCAGAGGAAGTGTAGCGCCCAGGATTACATTTGATAATTGACACCGTGTGGAAAAAATGGGTTACAAAATTGTGGGATAAAACAAAAAACAAATCAGTGGTTGGGAACGTCTGCTCTAGACTGTTAGGTGTCCTTACCTTCAACCCGAGTCTCTATGAACTTATCCAGCTCCTCTTCTTTCCTCACGGCCTCCTCGGAGACCTTGGGAGCCCCGGGTAAACACACCAGCACCACGCTCATGTTGTCCCTGCTCCCCTGGGAGGACCAGACCGGAGAGAGAACAACAAATAGGCATCAACTTGGGGAGTTTGCACCGACAGAACCACAATATAGGGGGAAGGGACGATAACCGTTAGTTAACCGTGATAAGAAAGAATAATAGTCATAATAATGGTATGGCGGAGATTTCAATTTATCGTGAAACTGCCCTCTTGTCAATTCACCCTCACTAGGATGAATTGGCTTTTGTTGAGCTACAAATTTAGCACGCAGCCCGCCACAACCGTAGAAAACGGTGTTAAATGTATCGTCTAGCCCAGGGGTTCTCAACGTTTTTGGCCGGGGACCCCCGGAAATGCTTTGGCAACGACTCAGGACCCCCGCCCCGCCCCCTCCCGACCCCCAATATAAATTGACTGCTACAATAACCTTAAACCATTTTGGGCGGGAACCCCTTTTGATGTTTTAAGCATCGTTATAATTTAGCTATTTAAAAATAGCAGATCTACAAGCTCATAGCGCGCCACCGAGTGGCGCGCTACGAGCTTGTAGGTCTGCTATTTTTGAAAAATCGTGAAAATAAAATTTTAAAATAAATCTTTTTTTTTTTTTTTTTTTTGGAAAATAATTTGGGGACCCCCTCAAATAATTTGGCGACCCCCCGAGGGGTCGCGACCCACGGGTTGAGAACCCCTGGTCTAGCCTGCCAGAAACATAGCTACGTTATCCAGGGGTTTATATATTCTTTAATCCATGTTTTGATCCGATCGTATCGTTAGCCACCGTTCGTTAGCACAACAGTCCAAGTGGGACAGTGGCCGCGGCCGTTTTGAAGATGCGCGCGCATTCACTTGCATTCAATGGTCCGCCTTCAAATGCCTGCATCTCCAAAATCGGCGCAATGAATGTCGTTTCCGGTGAAAACAAGGTTTTTGAGTGGCCGACAGCAGGCGCTGCGATACTCGCGGTCGGGTTTTTTCTGCACCGAGCGAGAGAACAACAACCGCTCAAGACACCACACACAGCATTTTGTCGTAACATGCGGTTATGGATATTTGGCTCTTCAAAGTAAGTGTTACGCGCAATAAAACCTTGGCAATGCGCGATTTAATGCTGGCGGCAAGACGGTTAATATCACTTGAATCCCTCTATACTTGATGAAAACCGATTTTGTCTTATTTCACACAAATCGATCCCCAAAAATAGCATATCTACATTGCACAATGCTTGTGACCTTGTAGATCAGCTATTTTGGGTGAACGTTCCACCCCCAGGATTCAAGTGGTTAACAAATGTGGCATGGCGTTTTAAGAATACAACAAGATTGTATTCATCGCCACCAGGGGGCGCCAAAAGGCCCAGACCGCCACCATATATATATTTTATTTTATATATTTTATATATTAAAAAAAAAAAAAAAAGTCCTTGGCGACCATTGAGTTAAATCGCAATCATATTTGACACAATAATAATCTCAGAAAAATAATAATCATACATGTATAGATCGTCCTTGGCAATGGTATAAGATAATACATGTTTCTGGAACTCTCCTGGAATGATGGAACATCAGTCTAACAAAACATATTCCCTCATTTGGTCACATTTGTGATGATGGTAACACTCAAGTAAAGTACAAATACCTCAAAGTTGTACTTAACCCAGTCTGGACGGGGAACCCCTTTGTGTTTTAAGCATTATGTTATACTTTAGCTATTGAAAAATAGCAGATCTACAAGCTCATAGCGCGCCACCGAGTGGCGCGCTACGAGCTTGTAGGTCTGCTATTTTTGAAAAATCGTGAAAATATTTATTTCAGAAAACTGGAGGATTTAGAAGATTTTTTTTAAGTTGGGGTAAATGGTAAATTGGGTAAATGTACTTGGATACTTTCCACCACTGGCCACTGGACCCCTTTGCAGCAGAAGTCAATAATTCAGGCCTGTACAATTCTCTTGGTGTACGGTGGTACATGCAATCGGCCAAGCACGGAGATTATGAGACCCATGTCACTTTTCCCCCCCACATGCATCTCTATAGCAGTGTTGTTTTTGGCAGCGAATTTCTATTTTAGTCATAGTTTAGTCATTTTAGTCACCTGGAATGTGTTAGTGTTAGGTCTAGTTTTAGTCGACTAAATGTCATAATATTTTAGTCGACTAAATCTACAGTCCATTTAGTCGACTAAAATGTATTTTTGACGCCGTCGCAATGGCTCATTTTACACTTGCTGAAAAGCTCGCGCTCACAACGCTATCTGCTATTTGTGTAAAAGTGTAAAACTAGAAAAAGTGCCCCTCGGGGCACAGGTCTCCACCAAGCCAGGTCAGGTTGTGGCCTCCTGGTGGCGCTATAATAGGCCAATGTGAAAAGGGTGCCATTTCTTCATACGCCTTTGATGGCAATTAGATGATTTGAGGCATTTTGTTCCAAAAATGTGTTTTGCAAAAATCAACCTGTTGGTGGCGCTATAACAGGCCAATGTGAAAAGGGTGGGATATATTCCTCAGCCTAGTAAGAAAATGTGTGAAAGATTTCACGTAAATTGCATGCTGCGTTCATGATTTGAGGCTTTTGTTCAAAACGGGGCAATCTTGCACACTGTGAAAGGCAATTATAGCCAATTAGGATGGAATATGAAATAACGGACAGATCCAACTTGAGCACATGACCATAGAGATACTGTGTAACGAGTTGTGAGATTTTTGGACAGAATCTGAAGGAGTAATATCAAAAAATGTGTTTTACAAAAGTCGGCCTCCTGGTGGCGCTATAAAAAGCAGATGCAGAAAATGCAGGTCAAAGGTTTGTCCTTGGCCTCTAGGGAGTGTGCATGCAACGTTTCACGCAGATCGGTGCAGTTTTAGGTAAGAAATGTGAAAAGCTGCCTCATGGTGGCGCTATAACAGGCTGTTCTGGAAAATGTGGGGCAGAGGTTCATCGTTGGCATCCAGGGAGTGTGTGTGCAAAGTTTGGCATCGACCGGGTTAACGGTGCCGGAGATTAGCAGGTAACGGACGGACGGAAGGACGGACACACACACACACACACACGGACGGAGTGCAAAACATACTCTCTCCCCATGCCTTCGGCCTGGTGGAGACAATGACTTATACTGGATCTCTTGTCCACTATAGTCCCTTCCTAACATTTTAGTCTAGCTTCTATCTGTTGACGAAATTGTCACTAAATTTAGCTTAGTTTGTCATAATAGCATAGTTTTAATTTAGTTTCAATTTAGTTTGTCAGTGAAAAAAGGTAGTCGATGAAAACTTTCGTCTTAGTTTTAGTCGACAAAAAACAACAACTGCTCTATAGACCAGCGTCTATGGATCTTTGCACCGCGGCACTTTCAAAATGTGCCTGGTCTTTGTAACGAGGGGCTCATGGCCTGCAAACCCAGCCCGTTAATATCCATCTCAGTGGAGTCGTCGATGGACCATTCTTGCTGACGACGGTCTAATCACATCCTGCATTGACATTATCAGTCACCTGAGGTAGAGCTGCTCTTCTGTTTCTCCTTAAGACATCTGCACTAATGCACGAGCACTACAGCCATTAAATGTGCACTTTCGACCGCAATTTCCGACCGCCCCCCCATTTACTGATGTCTTTTCCCAAAAATCTAAATGCCAGTTGAGCAGTCTGAGGCCGTCTGAGACCCAATAATGAACCCTTCTTTCAAGGCCACGTCGGACATTTTTTCCCTTGATCCCAAATCAAGATGGGCATACTTTACTACTACTAGTTTTTTATTTTTGCTTAGTTTTTTTGAGTGGTGCAGAACAACTCCTATAGACAGCTATGCGTTTGGCTGTGTCCCTGGGTCCCTGTGTCCGAGCACAAAAATAGCGTTATATAGCGTTTGTTCACCACCAAGTGTCACTGTTGCACAGCCTAACACAGACACACACAGGGGGAGGGAGGAGGGCTAGTACAGTACAGGGGCGCAGCTACGGGTGGGCCTGGGTGGGCCGCGGCCCACCCATATAGAGAGCTGGACCACCCATCGATTTTTCAAAAAAAAATTAAATACATAATAAGTTTCATAATGTCTTTCTTTCTTTCAGTAAATATGTTTTTTTTGTGTTTTTTACATGATCATCTTGCTTAATATGAATAAACAGGCTGTCGGTTCTTTTTCACTAATGTGCCTAGACTAGCCATTTTAAGACCCAGGTTTTTGGCCTAGACTATAGTCTATAGGATGCGATCATGCAAGTTGTTACGTCCACTTCCTGAGACTGCTGCTGCAGAGCCATGTGGAGATGTTTACTTTTTGTTTCATAAATTTTTCTCGTTCCGGGGCCGTAGCACGCCGACAAATCTGATAAACTAAAAATAGACTAGGTCGCGGACGCGGTGACAATACTGTGGATTATGCTTTTCTAAATCTTCCGAAGTTCCGACGCCTCAGCAGTCAGCAACAAGGTATTTGGAATGGATTGGAAGCTTGTTTTGTGATTTTTCCACGTTGATGCTTTAGTTTCAAACAAAGGCTATTTATTTCTGCAGCTTGAAGAGATACGTTAGAGTGTGTGTGTGTGTGTGTGTGTGTCGTGTGTGTGTGTGTGTGTGTGTGTGTGTGTGTGTGTGTGTGTGACGGGGACGGTAAACACTAAACGCCACAACTACGAGAGAGAGAGAGAGAGAGAGAGAGAGAGATGGGGAGGGAGAGAGGGAAGGGGGAGAGAGAGAGAGAGAGAAAAAGAGAGAGAGAGAGATTTCTTACTTAGTGACACTTGAGTCAATTTTCGCCACTCCTCCGACAGGCGTGCATGCATGTGTGTGTGTGTGTGTGTGTGTTTGTGAGTGTGAGACAGACGTATTTGAAGCGTTCCAGCGGGTCTGTCTGTCTTGTTAATGTTAACTAAAGCCGGTAAAAATAAGAACTGCCTGGCTGTCACTCTGGGGGCAATATAACCCGAAATATAACCGAAATACGCCAAATAAATAAATAAATAACCGATTAACCCCACTCGCGCGCGTGACCACCACGCACGCGCGCTGCGTGAGCGTGCGTGCCGGCCCACCTAGCCATAGCGAGGCCCATCTAGAATCGCATTTCTGGCTGCGCCTCTGGTACAGTACAGTACAGTACAGCAGGGGTTCTCAACGTTTTTGGCCGGGGACCCCCGGAAATGCTTTGGCAATGTCTCGGGACCCCCGCCCCGCCCCCTCCCGAACCCCAATATAAATTGACTGCTACAATAGCCTTAAACCATTTTGGGCGGGAACCCCTTTTGGTGTTTTAAGCATTGTTATAATTTAGCTATTGAAAAATAGCAGATCTACAAGCTCATAGCGCGCCACCGAGTGGCGCGCTACGAGCTTGTAGGTCTGCTATTTTTGAAAAATCGTGAAATTAAAATTAAAAAATATATATATATTTTTTTTTTAAATAATTTGGGGACCCCCTAAAATAATTTGGCGACCCCCCGAGGGGTCGCGACCCACGGGTTGAGAACCCCTGCAGTACAGTACGGGAGGCATACTATGGTACGACGGAGCATTGGTTCGACATGCGTCCGCACCTCGGACTAGCGCCTGCTCCCGTGCACCTCGGACTAGCGCCTGCTCCCGTGCACCTCGGACTAGCGCCTGCTCCCGTGCACCTCGGACTAGCGCCTGCTCCCGTGCACCTCGGACTAGCGCCTGCTCCCGTGCACCTCGGACTAGCGCCTGCTCCCGTGCTTGCGGTTATGTTTAGGTTAGGGTTTGAGTTTTCGGATCAATGAATCGTCGGACCAAACACGTGCACTCGTACAGTACAACTCACTTCAGACGGGTCTGATGTTTTACTTTCATTTGACACTCGTCTGGCATATAGCTCAAGACATCTTTAGATTCTCCATTTTAAATTAATTGATTAACAACAAGAAACAGACTTACATGATCACAATATTATGATATCCCAGACGATTTAAAATATTGAAATCCAGAAGCCAATCAATACATATATTAGTGATGCACCGAATATTCGGCCGCAGAAAATATTCGGCAGAAAATATTCGGCAGAAAATGGCTAACAATGCATTTTCGGCCTATTCGGTTTCAGCCCGAATAGGCAGAAAATATATCACAGAATAGTGTACGCAATTAATGCATTCAAAAGAGCTGAATAAATGTTTTATGGACCCATAATAGTGATTATTATTTAAGTTAAGTTTTTGCCATAACCATTTATTTTGCCATAAATCAGGTAGCTTTAAGGTACGGCCATGACAGCAATGGTAGGAAAAAAGATATACAATATTAATCATATTCGGATATTCGGTATTCAGTTTTCCGCCAAGAATTTCCCTTTCGGTGCATCCCTAATATATATATATATATATATATATATATATATATATATATATGCTTCAAACAATGTGTACATTTCCCCTACCTTGTGCAGGCACGTGTCCACCACCGCGTTGCAGACTTTCTCCAGGTCGTCGCACACCTGTAGCCGCGAGCGCACAAACTCGCACAGCTCCTCGTTGGACATCACGTCCCAGATGCCGTCGCAGGCCAGCACCACAAACTCGTCGCCGTCGGCCGCGCGCTCCATGACGCCCACCTCGGGCTCGGGGCTCACCAGCTGCTCCGTGGGGCCCTTGCCGTCCACGCACTTGTAGTCGTAGTCCCCCAGGGCGCGGGACACGGCCAGAGAGCCGTTGACCCGCTGGATCATAACCGAGCCGCCGGCGTTCTGGATGCGCTCCTTCTCCCGCGGGTTGCAGGGCTTGTGGTCCTGCGTGGAGTAGCCCACGCGGCCGTCCCGGCACAGCACGGCGCGCGAGTCGCCGCAGTTGATGAAGTAGAGGTGGCCCGGGCTGAGGAGCACGCCCACCGCCGTGGAGCCGCTGCGGTCCAGCCCCTGCCGCAGGTCCGAGAAGCTGCGCATGTACTCGTCGATCTTCAGGAAGCCCGAGCGGATGCCGTCCTTCACGCCCTCCACGCCGGAGCCGGGCCCCGACGCGAAGTCGCCGCTGCCCGCGCCGAGGATGTGCTCCAGCAGGTGGCCCGAGCAGTAGTTGGCCACGCGGGAGCCGGCGTGGCCGTCGTACACGGCGAAGAAGGACCAGTCCGTGAGTCCGTGGGGGAGGCCGACCACCGCCGTGTGGGCGTCCTCCATCTCCACCCGCCAGCCCTGCATGGAGCTGAGGCCGTAGCGCAGCCCGTTGCCGTCGCCGTGGGCGCTGTGCTTCTCCGTCTTCGGCTTGTCTAGGAATGCACCCATAATTCACCGTCTTACAGCTGCAGGGAGAACAGAGGGAGGTCAGAGACGGAGGGAGAGAGAGAGGGAGAGAGAGAGAGAGAGAGAGAGAGAGAGAGAGAGAGAGAGAGAGAGAGAGAGAGAGAGAGCAAAGTGGTTCCATCAACAATGATGACACAGACATCATGATCCCATCCCTTTGACATTTCAACCACACCACAGAACCAACCCCGAGTATATTTAATGAACAGAGTGGAGGAAATACAATTAAGCGGATCAACTCTATGAAATGCCTCAGAGAAATGTCCCAACACTTCAAACCCATTTAACACCGTGAACGCCAGTCACCATAGGAGGGCGGTAGGTGCCAGACGAAATGTACGACAAGAGCAGATGAGAAGAGCTCTTGTTGTTAACGTTTGAACCGGAAGTAACCATTCCGTGCCAGGGTCAGACTGTGTTCCGACGCTCGCCTCGGATCATTTATAGTGTTAGCGGCAGCTCAAATTTAGATCCGAGAACGATTCTACAAATGTCTTCTAATTCATGACAGTTTTCTGAAAAACTTCAATGTTTCTGTGTCAGTCGTTCTCAAAGATTTTCATGTCAAGGACCCCCAAAAATATATGTAATTGGCCGCCGACACCCATCTGACAATATGTCAGATGGGTGCAAGGAAGCAAAGATTTGAGTTAAAAACATTCGCTCTGGCCTGGGCCATGGCTCAATGGTCCAGGCACCTTTGCGGGTAATCCAGTCTGGCAGTGTGCCGCGGGTTCGACTCCCGATCCCGACGGCCTTTACTGCATGTCTTCATCCCATCTCTCTCCCCATTTCCTGTCATTGTACTATCTGTCCCTCCATACAAAATAAAAGGCGAAAGCCAAAAAAAACAAAAAAACATTCGCTCTGAAAGTATATATATATATATATATATATATATATATATATATATATATACACACACACACACACACACACACACATACATACATAGATTTGTGCCACATTTTCACGATTAAAAGAAAATAGCAGATCTACAAGCTCGTAGCACGGCACTCTGGGCCGCGTTATGAGCTTGTAGATCTGCTATTTTTCAATAGCTAAAGTATAACATAAGGCTTAAAACACCAAAAGGGGTTCCCGCCCAGAATGAGTTAAGCCCCGAACATCGTGCTTTATACCATTATGAGCCTTAAAGTCACTAAATGCCACGTGCACGCACATGTGAACGCTAGATCTGGTATTTCGGGGTGTTCCTAACACGGATGCCAGCGGTTAAGCATCCAAGGAGTTAAATAAAATTGTGTTATTGTTGATTGTGTTTATTTCCTGATGACTTCTTCTTTTGTCGTTTGTTTTAGTTTAAACACTTTTCTGCAATTTAATAATGAAATGTACAAATATGAACATGTCTCTCACTTCCAAGTCGTACGGTTAAGTGTGTTGGAAGCTATAATGTAACTTGTGGGATAAAAAAAAGCTATAATCCATAGGGAACCATTGCTGGTCCTTTTTTTTTTATCCCACAAGTTACATTATAGCTTCCAACACACACTTAACCGTACGACTGTGTGTGTCGTACGGTTATGTTGGAAGCTATAATGTAACTTGTGGGATAAAAAAAAAGGGGGACCAGCAATGGTTCCCTATGGAGACACAAAGGAGACCCTCATCGTCTCCATAGGGAACCACTGCTGGTCAAGTTATTGGCTTAGGAATGCAACAAAAATAAAACAAACATCCGTGAATTCATTAAGTCTCCATGGGGTGAGTAATCGATAGAGAAAGGTTGGGGTGAAGTATCCCTAAGAGAGGGGAAGAGGCAGAATCTCTATCCATTTTGTTAGACAAGACAATGGTTTATTCAGTACTTGTGGGTGAATGTATTGCCTGAAGGGGTCTAACTTATAATCAACCATCGCACCTGTTGGGCTTTAGATTCTAACGAAGAGGTCAGGTGCCTGTCTGATGCCTGCTTCAAGTTAAATTGCTGCGTTTATGGCCTCTTTTACAACTTGGCGCTGTTTTTTTTTTTTATTATCAGTGGGCTCGCCTTGAGTGCTACCATAAATTCATTTCAGGCACCTTTTTCTCTGCCATGTCTGTTTGGATATCCTCCTGGGCACACTCGCTTTCGGGGAACGTTTTGGAAAACGTTTTGTTGTTATGCCGGCCGTTTTGTAAATTGATATGCTTGGGAGCTTCCTACGTTCAGACTTCAGTTCCCACTGATGAGTCCCAGCAACCACACAAACACTACTATGTCGTCACCGTCCTCAACCAACGCACAGGAAGTGTGCCCCCCCCCCCCCCCCCCCCCCCCCCCCCCGATATAATAGAATATCAATTCTTAGGATGTCAATTTTGTAAGAATTGTGATTCTCTGTAAATATTCTGATGCTTACTTTTAGTACTACAGTAGATTTCCAAGCCTGGCCTGCAATCAGCTCAGCGGCAACTGTAAAAACCACCACACACACACACACACACACACACACACACACACACACACACACACACACACACACACACAATGGCTATAACCTTCTGAACTACATCCAGTGACATTCAAACATCTGAGCACGGCTGAATTGAACCGACAATCAAACAGTCTATTGTTTGTGTGAGCCCCAACAACTCGCACTTGGAAAGCCCTAGCATCATGGTGAGAGGGACGTCCTCGATAAGAATGTCCACATGGCTCCCAAAGGCCTCCGCCACCATTGTCAGTTAGGTCATGCACCACAAGCAAGCATGTGTACACGCACGCACGCACGCACGCACGCACGCACGCACGCACGCACGCACGCACGCAGAGAGAGCAGGCATGTGCCCAAAAAAGGACGGTAGGTGTAGAGTAGTAACTACAGCTGGGTTTAGTGGGTGTGTGTGTGTGTGTGTGTGTGCGCTCTGTGCTGTATCACAGGCTATGAGCTCCCCTATGTCTGAGAGAAAGGCACTATAAATACTCAGAGCAGGTTTGGATTTCATGCCCCGGGGCGGGGCGGCCAGTCACCCCATTCTTACCTCCAATGTTTCCCTCTTCAATCCATGTGCTAATGGCATACCCTCTGATCTGATCAAGCTCTAAAAACACTTGGTTGCGAGCCAGAATATATCTGCACACTTTTGGAAGATTACGTCATATGTTTTATGTTTGTTTTAGAGCACTTATGACGTAAATCGTTTGCCAGCCAAGTCTATGGACTTTTAATGTTTGTTTAGGGGCAGTAAATGACAACGCAAGATGTGACGTGGCTGATGTTTGACTTTTAAATTATTTAGTTTCATACGAGAAACTGTGGAAAAAGGAAGAAACGGTCAATTGAAACAGCACCGGAGAATTCATAGAAGAAAAGGAGCCAAGGAGTCTTGGCTGCAACCTCGTCATGTAGCAGCCAAGTCTATGGACCGGTGTTGTTTTCCTCGACTAAAACTAAGACGAAAGAGGTTTGTCGACTACCTTTTCTCACTGTCGAAAACTAAATGGAAACTAAATGAAAACTAAGCTACGATGACTAAGACTAAATATATTGACAATTGTCAATAAAAACTAGACTGAAATGTTAGGAAGGGACTATAGTGGACAAGAGATCCAGTATAAGTAGACAAGACATTTTACACTTGGTTTCTGGCTGACAAAAAAACAGATCTACAAGCCCACAACACGTCGCAAGACCGGCAATTTTCAGCAAGTGTAAAATCAGCCATTACGACAGCATCAAGGCCCGACAAAATACATTTTAGTCGACAAAAATCAACTGTAGATTTAGTCGACTAAAACTAGACTAACACGAATGAAGTTTAATTCCAAAGGACTATGACTAAACTAAAATAGAAATGTGCTGCCAAGAACACTGCTGTGTGTGATTTTTAATACCTCTAAAGAGTAAAAAGATATAATACCATTAACCAATCCGATTTAGAAGGCATTTGTAGAATTGGCCTTAGGGTAAATTGGGCAAAATAAAATAAATCTACATCAACAGCAGCTACGGATGGGAGAATCACATCGATGCGTGCGTTTCCCATTCACGGATGGCTTGCAGTGTTGTGTTCAAGCCAAGGAAATAAACAATGTCTGTCTGTCTGCAAAAAACTCTAGATCAAAATGTAATGCCCCCGACTCCTACAATTCCAGACATTTTAAGCCACTTCAGGCATTGAATTACACAAATTAAATTGAAGATGTTAAGACTTTTTAAGGATCCACAGGGACCCTGTGTGTGTGTGTGTGTGTGGGTGTGTGTGTGTGTGTGTGTGTGTGTGTGTGAGTGTGTGTGTGTGTGTGTGTTGCTGCGTGCGCGAGCGTGCGCAAATGAGAGTGTGTGATCTGTTATGTTCGGCAGCAGTGATTCTCTTTAAAAATAAAACAAACACGCTAGCGTCGCCTAGCAACCAGCCACCCTCCAGTGCAAACATTCAAGGCGGGCTTCATTCAGCAACATCCCCTCTCTCTATGTCACACACAAACGCAAAATGTACGTGCGCTTGCGCGTCGACAGTACGCGCGCACTTACATGCCTGGTAGAAAAGAGGAATGGCTAGTTGCATCATCTTCCCATTAAAAACACAGGCACAGCGGCAACCAGACCCTGTAAGGAGAGACATGCAGACAGTCGAGCACGCATGTGCGCCGCACACGCACACACACACACACACACACACACACACACACGCACACACACACACACACTGCGACATTAACCCTTCACGTATACAGCGTTTGCTTGCACATACACGCACAGAACGGAAAGTAGCTTTATTTAAGATACCAGACCGAAACTAGGCACTCTCGACCACTACACCTCTCTAAATCGCTGTCAGCCGTATCTCGACCGCAAGCCCGAAACTAAGTTAACCTCCTCTCCACCCCTCCCCTCCCCTCCCCCCCCCACACACACACACACACACACAAGACAATAAGTGGCAGCCAAAAACCGCTGGCTCAAAAGAGGGAAGTGGAGGTACGGGATTGCATAATGCAGCCTAGTGTCTCAGTTAAGCTCTGTGGTCAGTCAGTAGTCACTCGCACACACACACACACACACACACACACACACACACAAATATGCTCTCTTATGAGGGAGATTATCGTAAGGCTTACAGTGTGACACACACACACACACGTTTGCTATTCCATGTTCCCGGGCAAATGCTGCATCCAGTTTTCCTTCACACCCTCACAGTCTGGAGACAACGTGACAACACCGCCACAGTGGCAGAGCCACAGAGCCGCTTAAAGGACACGATCGCCGATCAGTCAATCGACGCGCCTCCTATACCCACGAGCATGCCCCACCCACCTAACTTATGTTCCCCCGTGTTGACAGCTCAGAGGGTGGGGTGGGGTGTGGGGATGGGCTCGTCTTCTCATGAATCAAGCCATACATAAGTACCACGCTAAGACCCCGGCCAGCTATGTTTTACCCTCTCTCTCTCTCTCTCTCTCTCTCACACACACGGGATAAGCTGGGATCACAAGGAGGGAGGGGCCGTCGTCATGGACGCAGCCAGCCCGTATGCAACAAAGGGGGCGTGTGGGCCGGCTCTCTGGGTGCACTCCAGTATGACGGTCAGAGCGTCTTGTCGGTGTTTAATTAACCCATTTTGACCTGAGATCAGATTCTAAAAATGTCTTCTACATCCTGACAAGTTTTCTGAAAAAGCTATGTTTCTATGTCAGTGGTTCTTCGATTTTTCAAAAATAGCAGACCTACAAGCTCGTAGCGCGCCACTCGGTGGCGCGCTATGAGCTTGTAGATCTGCTATTTTTCAATAGCTAAAGCATAGCATAATGCTAACACCTAACCGGGTTAAGTTCGGCGACTAAAACTATGATGGAAAATGTTCGTCGACTATCTATATATTTTTTTCACCTACGAAAGCCAACTAAAAACTACGCTATGGTGACTAAAACTTAAGCCAAACAAATAAAAACTACTAAACTAGACTAACATGTTAGGGAGTAGTCATCGAGACGAGATCCAGTAGAATAAGACATCATCTTATATGTTTGGTTGTGTGCAGAAGTCTCTCCGCACACAGCAAAAGTATAAATCAGGCATTTCAACGCCATCACAGCATAGTATTTGGACTAGATCTGCCATTTTCAAATGGCTGATTATCAAAGTGGTATTATAGTTATAAATGAGCCTAGTCGCTTATTTGGGGCTTTGTTTTTATAGAAGTCGCTTGTTTCTCTTGCAAGATCTGGCAACAGTGCCGATTAGCAGCATTACTTACACCTGCAGTACCCTACTAGGGAGGAAGTGAACAGCTATTGAATGAAGCAGCACACAGTGGAAAAACTCAATGGCCCCGGCCTGGAAGGGCCAAGAGCAGTGTTGTTTTTGGCAGCACATTTCTATTTTAGTTTAGTCATAGTCTTTGGACTGAAACTTCAGTTTTAGTCATATTTTAGTCTAAGTGTCATGCGATTTTAGTCGACTAAAATGTATTTTGGTGGGCCTTGGTGGCGTTGTAATGACAGATTTTGCACATGCTGAAAATCTACAAGCTCACTTATAGATCTGCTATTTTCAGCATGTAACCAAGTGTAAAATGACTTATACTGGATCTCTTCTCCACTAGTCCCTTCCTAACATTCTAGTCTAGTTTTAATTTGTTGACGAAATTGTCAATATATTGAGTCTTAGTTTTAGTCATCATAGCTTAGTTTATTTAGTTTGTCAGTGAAAAAAGGTAGTCGTCGAACATTTAGTCGATGAAATCAACACTGGCCAAGAATAAGGTCAATAGAGCCCTTGGGACTCAGGTCTACTAAGTATAGACTAGTTTAAGTTAACCACATTTAACCTGGTATGCTTATTTTGGATCCATTTTCACTACTAGATAGAATTACATTTAAATATTAAATTAATTTTGTCACATCAACTTATATACAGTACCAGGGGATTATAACATTGTCTTGGTGATACTCTACATGACTAAGCCCAGTGTTGGAGCGGATGCAATTTGCCAGTTAAATTCCTTTGGGAAGACACAAGGTCTCCTCAGGTCACCGATGAGAGTGAAAATAGCTTCCGTTACACAGCACAGACTCAAATCCAGCCATTTATACCACTGCATTCAGAATATAATAGGATATTTCCCCATTACATCTCCCCCCTCCTGCATTTAAAGGAACAAAACCTTCCTGCAAAGGGTGGGCAATAATGTAGGCAGTGGCTGACTGTGTCACACACGCTGGTGAGCTGGCAGGAGCTGTGGAGCTGCACTGCGCTTTATGTGAAAAGAAAACCCAATATAGCTAGTAGGCAGCTCATCATCATGAAGCAAATGACTACAACGCCAGTGTCTTCTAAAAGCAGGGTCACCTTTACCCACTAGGATTGGGATCCGGAGGAACCAGATCCAAACACAGAGAAACTGGAGTCTGTTCCATCATCATAATATTTGGAACCGTTTCCACACTGTCAGTTCCGTAATGTGAATATATTCATATCTGGCTGCTATACAATACCAGTGGTTCTCAAACATTTAAATTTCAAGGACCACCATAACGCTGACCCGTTAAGGGTTCATTTGGTTCCATGTGTAATGCTGTCAGAGTAACAGACCTGTAAGGGGTCATCCATTTGGCACCCCCTCAAGTAATCCAGAGGGTCCCTGGACCTCAGTTTGAGAACCACTACAATAATATGAATAATATGTACGCAATAATGTATGCATCATTTAATTTGTGTTCTTAAAAATATATACAATGAAGGCCAAAAGTATATCTCTGCTGTCGGGTGGAAACCACCTAACTCCAAAATGTTCATTTTTCAGGAAATTAAGAAAACCGTATATTTTGAAAACAAAGCAATACTGCCTCATCAAAGTTGGTGTTGTGACTATATATTCTCAATTACTTGCATGAGAGAGGGAGAAGTGGTGGAGTTAGCTGCTTTAGTCCAATGGAGTTAAGAGGTTTTGTCCAAAGCGTTTACCACTTTCCATTGGTTCGATATTTTCAAAAAATAAAACAGACGTAATGAGGTTATGAGGTTTCCTCCCGACAGCAACGATAATTTTAGGAATTGTTAAGGGAAATAGGTAATCGTTAAAATACTAATAATTTAAAAAAAGAAGGATCCAAACCCCAGTAACCACCCGTTAAACTCAAAGTCACTGGCTTCAAGGAACCAGTGATATTGCTGCTGAATCTTTGTCCAATAATATTAATTACATCTGCCATCCCAAGTCAACCTACTCCCTGATTAGACGTCACGGTAGACACTAGACAGCTACAACGATTCAAAGGTCAGCAATAGGGTATTGTAATTTGATCTTTTTGCAACTCTGCGTTCTCATATAACCAGCTCATCCGTTGTTACAGCCAGGCCTAACAAACTTTGACCGCTTTGGGTGTGTGAATAGTGACGATATACCCACTCACTCACTAAGCAGCAACTCAAATGCTGGAGAACCAATGTACTGTGATATCTCACCAATCTTCTCCAAAAAGGCATCCAACCTAGATCTGAGCCCATGTTTGTGACAAGGTATTATCTCAGTCAGAATAACTAGTAGATGAACTAACACTTGGTTCAGCTGAAAATTACTATTTGAGTGGTGTAAACCACTCCTACAAATGGCTTTGTTAGTTTACGTGTCTGTTCGTACCAGAAAATGAGCATGGTTGCTATGGTCACCCAGTTCACCCGGGTGTGATTTCAGCTTTGTTAGTTTACGTGTCTGTTCGTACCAAAAAAATTAGCATGGTTGCTATGGTCACCCAGTTCACACGGGTGTGATTTCATTACGTCAGACATTACGTCAGACCACAGTTGATCAGTCTATATAAGACCTTACACCACTCAGTTCACACAGGTGTGATTTTTTTTTTACTGAGCCCTGTGCTGCTAGCTGGCCATCCCCTCCACCTAAAGTGAAACCCAGCCTCCTACTGTGTCAATATTAGTTGATTTAGTATGTGTCAAACGATAAACAATTAGTTTCATAGTGCTGGCAATTCAATCAAATATAGTTTGGTCAGCAACTTCTTGCTGCAGCTTGAGCTGTGCATAAAAACAAAGCTTTGTGAAGGAGTACGGATTTAACCGTAAGTCTCCAAATGTGAAAACAAAACAATGGGTACAGTGTTAATTCTTAGTCAGGGTCAGGTCTAGCCACAGCAGTGTCTCAGCTTGCCATGTCAAATGTAAAAAAGAAAATCAGACCCGTCTGAATTGAGTGGTGCTGTACTGTACTGTACTGTACTGTACTGTACTAGCCCTCCTCCCTGGCCTGGTGTCTGTGTGTTAGGCTGTGCAACAGTGACACTGTTATAACGCTATTTTCGTGCTTGGACAGACAGACCCAGGGACACACTGTCTAGGAGTGGTTGCACAACTCAACACACATAGCTGTCTATAGGAGTGGTTGCACCACTCAAAGATATCACAATGTCATGAACCACTTCCAACCTGACATCCTTATTTCGGGCATGTCGTGACTTGGCATAGGTGAACATTTTCAAAGGATTTCAAAAATAGCAACAAATAGATCTACAAGATCACATCATGTAGCACTGCAAATTCCGCAGTGCTTTGTGAGCTTGACTATTTCTGCTAGTTTTGAAAGAGGGAACAAAATGGTTAAACATTGTCGATAAGTGTCAAAATCACATTGTCAATGGACAAGAGCATCATCCCTAGAGACACATTCTAACACCTATGCCACCAGGTGAATGCAATGAACCATGTTCGATGACAGTCACGAAGTACCGTACTGTCGCGAATATAGGACAACGGGTTTTTGAGTGGTGCAACCACTCCAAGGAACAGCAATGTCCGTCCTAACCTATGTGACTAAGTTGAGTACCCGTAGGGGCAAAAGTGGCGCTGTTGTGCCAGAAACACACAGAGAGAGAGAGAGAGGCGTTGCACCACTCAGTTCACACGGATGTGCTTTTTTTAAATGAAATGGGCTGGAAAAAACGAATCCGTACTATAATCACTTCAGCTTTTGGCACCATTTCCGCTAAAACCAGTGTTATGTCTCAAGCAGCACACACACAAGATGGAGGAACGGTGCGACCATCTCATATCAATAGTTGTTCAAAAGCTGGCCAAGTTAAACAAAACAGGACGTTTTATGTAGTTATGATGCCTTCTTTATTCAAATCGAACAAACACAGCACCGCTTAACAACAACAACAACAACGTTGCCACAAAATGTTAGTTCCTACCTAGAACTAACATTATGTAAACGCAAGGAGACCCGAGACCTGATTGTTACAGTGGTATAATAAATACCAACACGCATTTTGTTACTGTACCTTTACTATGGTACTCTATTGTGATATGAAGTCATATGAAAATCATTTCATTTAAAAATGATTATAGAAACAATTTAAAATAAATTATTTTCTTTATTAAAGAACAAGATTGTCTTTAAAACTTTTTTCCCACAAATGAGTCTCGGCACAATACGGTAATAGTAAGGGTTTCCCTCCATGAGAACCTTGTAAACGACCAGAACACACCCTTTAGTCCTCCCAAAGTCTCTCTGGCTTTGCCGTCTCACCTGCCCCACCGGCCATTATATAACGGCTAAGATAAGAACATGCGTATCAGTGACTGACCTCCTCCCTTATCTGGTAGAGGTCAAACTCCAGGAGGTGACGTCACACACAGTCACCTGTGCTCAATATCACCACCTGATCCTGATAGGTGGGTCTCTCAGACTGCATATGGGGGGGGGGGGGGGGGGGGGGTCTAGTAAATAGCTGCAAAGATGACGCTCCCATTCAACAAAGTCAGGATTGCTTAGACAAATTTGGTTCCCAAACTTTTACATTTCAAGGACACCCATGATGACTCAGGCTTTAAGCAACTAGTCGACTGTTCAAGTAGTGAATCCACTAGTCGACCTTGTTGGTACTAGTTGACTAGTTGATAAATAAATAAAACGATTTTGTAGGCCTCAAGATCAGGTAGATTATAGTCACCAATGTACAGTTTTTAAATGTACAAATATTTATATGTACATATATATATATATATATATATATTTTTTTTTTTAACATAATAGGTAGTTAAACAACTAGTCAACTACGACTAGTCGACTAGTAAACTAGGCAACTAGTAAAAACGACTAGAAGTGAATGCCCTACTCAGAGCGTACAAATGGAACTCCTCAAGGAACCCTGCTGAGCATCCCTGCTGAGAACCACTCGTTTAGACGTTCCTGCTGGTACTGCTAAATAAAATAAATCACGAACACATGACGGCAAGATGCAACTGTATGTTGACAAAAGCATTTTAACCTCATTTTGCCCTTCACCCTCTAAGCTTTCCATTTGAAAGACTGTCTTTAGAAGCACAAGAACCTAAAGCAATCAATTTTCTAATTGAATTAATCATGTCTGAGATGCATCTTACACAATACACATACAATACTAACAAAGTCAAATCTAAAAAGGCCTAAAACTGATCCACGTGCCACAAGTCCTGTTCAAGTGCATCATCCTTTTTGTCTAATTGTTGTTTTGTTTTGGGGGGGGGGGCGAACCCTATTAATTGCAATGGCATCGAGGGCCGTTTTAAAGAGAAACGTTTGGCTGCTGCACTAGCCCTGTGCGAAGATACATTGATGAACGCTGCCAAGTGAACTGTTACACCAACATGGAAACTCTGGGTGAACTTTTAACGCCATACTTAATTTTCCCACCAGGGCTGAGCAATGAGGGCTGAGGCACCTTGTATGTCACACTCAAACTATATAAATATAATATTTTCACTCAAATAATCGTTCATTAATCATAATTGAGGCAACGGTTTGAAATAATCGTCATATTGAATTGATTTGAAGTCACATTGCTCAGCCCTACCCTCATAGGAGTGGAACTGTGATATAGAACAATGGCAACTTGTCTGGAAAACTATATCTATTTCACCTTACAGTCCAAAGAAAACAAGTTTGATAAAAAATAAAAAATAGGTGAGAAATAGGCCACGCGTTTGCTCAACATTGATTAATTTCACATGTACAACAGCAGTTTAAAGTTTAACAGTATAGGCAAGTCTGGCATGACCCCACACTTTTATATTAGTTAATCTGTGTTCCATTAAGCCAAGTCCACACCAGTGATTCGCGAAAATCACGACAGGACAAAACCAGTGCAATATTTTACAGAGAACAGTTGCACCGGTCCGAATTACACGCTGCCTTCATGTAGAGTGCACACACTGTCCAGTTTTAGGAACGGCCTGTCTTGTCTGTACGATTCCCATGATCATGAATAACGACTCGTACTAAAAATGTTATTTCTCTTTCACTTCTAAGGTGATTGCTGCTACAATGTTGAGAACCAGAAAGAAACCAAAGAATGCTACTCTTGTATAATATACGAGACGATTTAACAATATAAATCAATATGTGGTAACTCTCCGACTGTCTCTCTACATTCCTCATCAGTAAAGGAAGCATATGATTGCTGCCGTTCAGCAGTCAGACAGGGAACGCTCCTATTTGCTCATTCAAATGACACACGAGCGGCATATTATGAAAGACAAAATGAAGTGCAGCTGAGGCTGCATGTACCATATCAAATGACGTCACATTGTAGGCTCTACAGAGCCGAACCGACTTTTATTCGGCTCTAAAATAGGAGTATGAATCGGCCCTAAGCACATTGATAGCAATAATGTAACATGCAGTTGCAGGCAGCCATGTTTATGGTCAGCAATGGTCATGTTGTCCAAATGAATTACATCTAACAAAAATAAATTGTTCACATCACACCAGAAGGAGCCAATTTGGGTTGGCCCTTATGGGTCTTGGTGTATTGTAACTTTGTGTACAAGTGGAACCAAATGGACCCTGGCTTGCAGCTCTGTAACTCTGGGTAATGGGTATACAAATATAACCAAATGGACACCATCAGATTCAAATTCAAATGTAGGATTTGAATGTGTAGACTGGGTTCCCCGAGATAAAAAGAAAATCCTTATCAAACTGGGGAGAGGGGTCACTAAACATAACCTGCCATATATTGATTCACTCATGTGTCATGCCATTTTAGCCGTGCACAACCATCATAATTCAGCTCATCTGTGGTCAGCTGGTCATAGCAGAGAGACACAACCAGGCAACCCCAAAACAACTGCATGTTAGGAAGGCTGGGGGGGATCGGATTAACCGCTGGGGGGGGGCACAACGCGTTCAATAATTAACCCAACATTTTTAACCACCGTGGCTACGAGGCTAACGCTAGCTAAAGTCACTGATCCACCACAATGGCTGAATGGCACCATGGAGATTGTGTTTCAAGCAAGCAGCCAAACTGCTAGAAAAAAGACACAAGACTGTGGTGCAGCAGGGGACGTAGTTTTAAGCGCCGCATGTGTGGCATTTTATTGATAAGATTAAAGTTGAAGTGTTTACCAACCAACCCACTGACTGGTCCGCATGCTCAAAACTCCATTTCACAAACACACCTACACTTTCCAGCTATATTACTCCGTTACCATAACACCCATAATAGCCAATTGCAGTGCATTGTACTCATGATTTCAAAAGGCGTAGAATCCTTTGTTTTGATTTCGTTTCATTCAAAGTAAACCCATATATTGTGTGTGTGTGTGTGTGTGTGTATTTTTTTGTAAGTTTACACAGATCGCAATACTACTACACTGGTCGCCACTGCAGGGAAGGCCCAGCTGTGTTTGTACTGCTTGCTTGTTGCTACTGTAGTGCTGCTAACTAGCTAGCTGTTAAATTAGCCTCAAGTGGGCTAGTAAGCTAGCGATACTAGCCCACTTGAGGCTACTTTAACATTAACAAGCACCACTGACCACCGTCGCCAACGACCCGTGGTGTCGGGCGGGGGGAGAACCACGTCCTTTCCACCGGGGGAGAAAGAAGACAAGTGTCGCCGGCTCGCCGTGAACACAGCACAGGCAGGCGGCACTTTGTTTCTTTCTTCGGAGGCGTCGGTCGGCGTTGGGGAGACAAAAACATAAAAATATATATGTAATATATATATAGATATACGTCATTGTCGTCGGGCTACAGCGATACTGACTCACTGACCGCCGTGTAAATAAAACGAAGCCGTTTGTTTGGGGGGGAGGAAGGGGGGGGTTATTATGTGTCGTTGGTTTCGCACAGCCAGCCGTTGGTTTGGTTTCACAGCTTGTCAAAACGGTGTGTGTGTGTGTGTTGTGTGAGGCTAATGACGTTAGCCTCTCACACACAGACACACACAGTCACACGCACACAAACACATACAGATACAACAAGCTAGCTACTTACGTTTTCCTGCCGTTCTGTTAAGAATGTAGATCCAATCTCACAGACAGACAAGTCCTTTTCCTCGGTGATGTGAAGATAATATAGTTATAAACCTAACTAACTTACATCTATGTATAAATATATATATATATGTATATAATATCTGTCAAGCTAATGCTAACCGGGGCTAGCTTGGTGGTGGTGGTGTTTCCTTATTTTGACATACACACACACGCGCGCACGGAAAATAATAATAATAATACACGAGATTTGTTGTTGGCCTCTCTCTCTGTGTCTCTCTCTCTCTCAGATGAGCGAAGATAATTCCTTTCTCCGCGGTTCTTCTTCCCTGCTTGGACGGCGTTGATTCACACGCATGTTTGACGCCAAGTTTGTGTCCCTCTTTTCGCTCCGTTAAAACAACAGTTCGCTACAAATAAGGCTCTCTCTCTCCTCTTCCGCACAACAAACCAGACGGTGGACCGGCTAGAGAGCGGCTAACTAGACAGATCGGGAATGGGGGTTTATATTAGATAATATAATAACAACCCGGGTGTTGTTCGTCCATTGAAAAGGCCACAGAGCAGAGGCTCAGCTATCCTTCCACTTTGGGTGCTGAACAGCCGTTGCCAGATTGTGCGAGAGAAATAAGCCACCAAGGCCTATGAAAACAAGCTCAAAATAAGCCTACTCCACAAATGAGCAATTTCTAAATCTAATATTCATCAGCCGATCTACAAGCTTGTGATGCTGTTTTACCAAAAATCTATATATTTTTATATTATATATTAATATATATATAATTATATATTACATATATATTAAAAACAAATAAATGGAGGTCTGTGTGGACAATTCAATGGGGGTCCTGAGCTGACCTGGCTTGACAATGAAAATGTTTGAGAACCACTGGTTTAAACAACTATTTAGGAAACAATCCTAAATACACTACTACACTTTAGAAACAACAAATTACCGCAAGTACTTAATATTTACAAACAACTGTACAGGAAAAACAAGCCCAAAGTCGCTTATAATAAGCGGACATGGCAACACTGGTACTGAACAAGAGGAGGTGCTATTTTTGGGTACGCGCGCCGCCATTGGTCGACGCCGCCTCGGAGGCCGATTGGGCCTTCTACTCTGCCAATCAGCTCTGCCCCCTCTATTCCAACGCCGCGTTCTCATTGGTCCGTTCCCCGTTACATACAGCAGTGGTTGTCAAACATTTTGTCAAAATTGATATGAATGAATCTGCTGGGGGCGGCGGCGCTGGTCGCTGGAACACCCTCAAGGACCCTCTGAGGGTCCCCGAACCCCACTTTGAGAATCACTTCTGTCCCATACAGTAGGCCGCCGCCTACAACAACATTAGTAGTTCTAGTAGTTCAACCAATACATTACTTATTTTCTCATTTCTATCAATTACACACCCCAAGAAGCCTTGAATTCAGGGATTTTTTTCCTCGCACCCTCTCACCTCCTAACCCTCTCCCACACCCAACCACTATCCCCCTCACGTGTAGAAATCTTTTGAAAATAGCAGCGTTGTGAGCTTGTAGATATAGCTATTTTCAAAAGATTCAGAAGTATAGTGCTGAAGTAGATTATTTTGTAATAATCAAAATCTATAAAGTAAGTAAGTAAAGTTTTCAAGTAATTGTAGTGGAGTAAAAGTTCTTAGGCCTAATACCTGTAGATGTAGTATAGAAAGGAAGTCTGGAAATCTCTGTTGGAATGGATGGCAGGATGGATGGATGGATGGATGTACAGTACGTAGTTGAGTGGAAGCAAAAGTATATTTGAAATACTCGAGTAAAGTAGAAAAATAAATAAACACTGCTCACCTCTCAGTGCTCTCACACTGACGCTCACCTTCACCCTCTCAGCCTCCTTATACACGACTACTATCACCCCTCCTCCTCGTATTATGTTTGTTTTAAGCCATTTTAAGCTCTATCTTCTGGTTCCCAATACTGCAGCAGAGACACAATCACAGTCTGGGTTCAGTGTTTTTACTAGCAACCATCTACTAAGTAAAAGAGTAAAGAGATACAGTTCAGAGGCAGGTCAGAACTGTATTATTTTCTCCAGCTCCCAACGTTCAAGTCAGGAGGCCTTTGTCCAAAAGCTCTGAATTGATTCAGAGCTTTAAACCATCAGAAATGTTCAACCAAACTTCCTTTCTTCCCCTTCGGTCAAACTACTCAGTGGTTTAACAAGTTCTGATTCTGGTTCAGTGGCCTTAAAAGAGACAAACAACCACCACCAAATAACCTGAGGTCGATTCTACAAATGTCTTCTAAATCCCAATTGTTTTCGGAAAAATGTATGTTTCTAACTTTTTCATGTCAAGGACCCCCAAAATGATATGTATTTGGCCGACCCCAAATCTCAAAATATTTTTGTTCCAGGGACTGGAATAGCTCCACCAGAGAGCTCCAAGCTTCCCTCTCCAGAGCAACATTAGTAACTTCCTCCTGGGGGATCCAGAGGTGTTCCAAGGCCAGTGAGTCGATGTAATCCCTCCATCTGCACCTTGGTCTGCCCCGAGAGGCATCCTAACCAGATGCCCGAACCACCTAAACTAAGCTGGCTCCTTTCCAAGCAAAGGAGCAGCGACTCTACTCTGAGTCTCTCTCGTGTGACTGAACTTCTCATCCTATCTCTACGGGAGATGCCAGCCACCCGTCAAAGAAAACTCTTTTCGGCCGCTATTCGCGACCTAATTCTTTCGTTCATGACCCACACTTCATGACCATAGGTGAGAGTAGGAACGAAGATTATTGCTCTGTAGAGATTTGCCAAGATTTGAGTTAAACAATATATATATATATTCAAAGATTTGCACACATTTTCACAAAGAAAAGCAGATCTGCAATGCGATATGAGCTTGTAGTTCTGCTATATTTGAATAGCCAAAGTATAAAATAATGGTTAATGACAAGTAATTAAAATCTACGGTGACACGGATGCTTTCCCGGGTTTAATGGGTCAATGGGGTGATTTTCTGAAGAAATAACACTAGACAACAGATGTATTATATTTCATATAGTGTAAAACAGGAGTTTTTTATGCGAGTACTTCTTCCATCACTGTCTATAGCTACTGTATAAGTAACATAATCAGTATAGATCTGTCTCAAAATTGAGGAAAAAGTGCAAACACAGAGATGGGTGGGACTGCGGTAGAAAGATGTTGAGTGAGTCTGCAATCCTTTTCTTTTTTTTATGTTTTTTTTTGTGGCTTTCGCCTTTATTTTATATATTTTATTATTTTTTATAGAGGGACAGACAGTAGGCTGACAGGAAATGGGGGAGAAGGATGGGGGGGTGACATGCAGTAAAGGCCGTCGGGAGTCGAACCCGCGGCACACTGCCAGACTTGAACTACCGGCCAAGGTGCCTGGACCGCTGAGCCACAGCCCAGGCCAGTCTGCAATCCTGCGATGCAATCTGCACAAACGTGGATGCCAGGAGGGAGAAAAGTATAGGCCTATAATATTTGAACGTCAAGTTCAGAAAGCTTCAGGTCACTGGGGTGTAACAGATAAACCTGGCAGAGGCAATACAAAGTGGAGGCCATGTTTACTGCCGGAAAATAACTACATGTTTTTACTTAAGTAAAAGTATCAATGCTGCCATTTAGAAACATTCTGTTACAAGTAAAAGTCCGGAAAATCACTTGAGGAAAAGTACAAAAGAATGTCGCCAAAATGTAGCAGATCTACAAGCTCACAACATCGTGACGTGTGACGTGCTATTGTCAAATAGCCAAAGTTTAAATAGGGCTGAAGTCGTTAATGTATGTTTTATAATAATAATAATCTAAATTTACAAATGAACTATAGTAACTACAGTAAATAATTGTTGTGGAGTAAACATTTGTCTCTGAGATGTAGAGGTATAGAGGTAAAAGTACTGAAAATGGGAAATACTCTAGTAAAGTAAAATACATCCAAATTGTAGGCCTACAGTATACTTACTTAAGTAAATTTACTTAGTTACTGTACATCCCTGCTGATAACGCCAGACAAAAGGAAAATCCAACCACCGGCATGGAGACGGCATATGAGAGTAAACAGTGTTGCAGGAATTTTCCACAGAAATACAACCAGAAAATGAACAATTTGAACAATCACTGAGCTTAAAATCTGATGAATTGAAAATGGTGGACCCTATTGTAAACAAGCGTAATGCTTTTTGGTGTCGTCCACAGTTAACCGTTTTTGTATTGAGTTGTGCCGAAATGTACCTATTCTGCATATACTGTTAATAAATCTTTCAATCAATCAATCAATCAAAAGTGTGGACATCCCCCAGTATTTCAGCTAAACATATTGGTATCACCGGAGGTTAAATAATCTGTTGGGAGTCTGGGAGTTTCACTTATAGCCCAATCTAAGTATAATTGTATACATTGGCTATTGGAAAATAGCCAATCTACAAGCTCACAAGCTTAATTGCACGTCTGCTATTTAAATAAGGTATTATATAGCCTGATCAGCTGGTCTGACGTAATGTCTGACGTAATGAAATCAGCATCAACCAATCAGCATCAACCATGCTCATTTTTTGGTACGAACAGACACGTAAACTAACAAAGCCAGTTGTAGGAGTGGTTTACACCACTCAAAAAGAAATCACACCTGTGTGAAGTGAGGGGCGCTAATATATTAAAGTCTAACTCATGTTGATTAGGTGATGTGATGGTGATGTAAAACAAACGGTGCCAACACAAACATTAAATGCCATTAACAATAAAGAGACAATATGACGTAATGAGGGACAATATGACGTAAATCTTCACTTCATTGTCAATGGTGTTTTTAAAACAAACATTGAACTAAATACAAACATTAAACCTGTATATAGAATCACACGTGTGTGAAGTGAAGGGCGCTCATATCATCGTACATCATCATGACGTACAGTCACTATGACATCATCAGACACTATGACGTAAAATTGTCCATTGTCAATGGGAATTAATTTAATGTTTGTGTAAGACAATGTTTGTGCACAATCTGCACATACATCAAAAGCTGGACATAGGAGGGGCTAGCGCCCCTCAAAAACAGGTTTGGTTTTACTTTGAGGTCTCATACGTCGTCTTCCCTTCTGGGTTTGTTTACAGGACTTCACAGGAGGTGGACTTGCTTTCTCCCATCTGATGAACAAGGCCTCAGGTATTTCATATTACATCATATTCAATCGCTCACTCTCAAAGTGTCAGGTATTTATTTACACTGTGGAAATACTGAATACCTAAAAGAAATAACAGAGAATTCAAAGAACAGAATTAATTCAAAGTAGGCCTGTGTTTTGCACTGCAAACCTCCAAAATGAGATGGAGAAATCACACCCGTGTGAAATGAGGGGCGCTCTTGTCATCGTACATCAATTTATGTTAGCGGACATCTGACACATAAGGTACATAAGGTGGTCCCTTATTGGACAAAGCGCTCCCACCAACATGTGATTGGTTAGCTGATGTGCTCGTTTACATATGACGTAAGTTTTCCCTTCAATGTCAATGGCGTTTAATGTTTTGATGTTTAATTTACGTCATATTTAGCGGAATTATCATCTCTTATCATCATACATCATCATGAATCATCCCATACTGGCCAATCAGAATGCCTGTTGCCTGTGATTGCTTAATTCTGGCCAATCAGAATGCCTGTTGCCTGTGATTGGTTAGCTGATTTGCTCGTTTACACATGACGTAAATCCTCCCTTCAATGTCAATGGCGTTTCATGTTTTGATGTTTAATTTACGTCATAAAAAGCGGACATCTGACGTCATTTCTCCGTTCACCGTCAATGGCAAATCTTGAGACGTGTGGGGACAAAAGCTGTTTATAGAAGGGGTCTAGCGCCCCTTAAAAATTGACCCTCTCAAGTGAGGGTCAATTTTTTGCCGTCTGTCATCGACTGACCACATGACGTCCGAGATCCACATGGAAGCCACACCGTAGACTCTACGGTGTGGCTTCCATGTGGATCTCGGACGTCATGTGGTCAGTCGATGACAGACGGCAGTCATCTAAAGAGATAGACAACAGGTAAAATAGAACAAATAAAGTTAGGTAGGCCTACATATAGTATATACATGTAATATACATGTCAATCAATCTGAGCCAGCGGCCATTGTCACAATACCACAGACGAAAAACAGTCTAAGTCCAAATTTCAGACTGACCCCTCCACGAAAAGGCCTTGTTGTCCTGAACCCTTATCTATCATTTATATATTATGGATCAATAGTGTGGACTTAGACTGTTATTCGTCTGTGGTACTCACTGACTGTCTCACTGTACTGTGAACAGTACAGTGATGTCAGTACTAAACTATGACGTCACGTCAGTACTCGTTTTTGTTTTACTTTGCATAACATTTTCTGCACTTTTCATGTTTTGATTTGTAGCGAAGCATTGTGTAGAAGCAACAGACCCATGCCATGCCGTACAATAAAGGCACTTGTACTCAGCTCTCCATATGTGGAGCTGACTATCATCACCTGGATCTCCATATATGAAGATCACGACACTGACCTCATCAAACCCTGGATAGCCATACATGGTTTGATATACTCGATCTGAGTATATGGAGCCGGCCAGCAACTCTACATCTGACCTCACTGACGCCAGATTAATTCCTGCTTCTCAACTGTGCCGTATTAAGAAGCTCTGTTGTTTCAGCACGACCTCGCCCTTTAGGGCATCTTAATGGTTATTATTATTATTGATTTCTTTTGACAATTAGTGGAGAGATTAAAGCCTCACTTTGTAACTTTCTTTTAATTAATACATTTAAATTTTGTCCAATCCTCCTATAGTAGAGTATGTTACAATTTACAATTTAGGCATTTAGCAGACGCTCTTAATCCAGAGCGACTTACATTAAGCAAGAACAAAAAGCATGGGAATACATCACATATGTAAAATGCATTTATCGCGAAACATGCGTAAGCTAAGAACGTGACTAGAACATATCTATATAATGACACTATACATATAAACTATAACTAGAACATATCTATATAATGACACTATACATATAAACTATACATATATGCTATACTATGCTGTACATATATACTATGAAGTGCTATGACTACATACAATGCACTTATTGTGCTGTCTACATGACATGCTATAAGTCTGTTTCAAATGCTATATAAGTCTAAGAAGTGCTGTCTAAGGGGGGTAGGGTAAGTGCTATGGGCCATGATGGAGTCTGAAAAGGTGGGTTTTCAGACTACGGCTGTTATTACGGCTGTTATTACAATATACTGAACAATAAGGGTCTTTCTCGGCCCCACCCCTCTCCCATGTGTTTAGGATCCAAGATGGCCACAGCACCAAGAGGGGGTGGGGCAGAGGTGAGCAGGGCGGGGTCGACATATGCCCTTACTGAGCTGCATTCAAGACACTTGCCTTGTGTCTGACACTTGTCTTGTGTCTGAACACAGCTTTGATGGATGTGTTCTAACCCCCCCCCCCCCCCATCAAACAAAATGTTTGGTCAAACCATATGGGCTTCCATTGGAAATGCATTGGAGCGGCCATTAAACACAGACACAAGACAGACACAAGACAGGTGTCTTGAATGACTGAACGCAGCCCAGTAAGGCCCTCCTGGTACTGCAGCCATCTTGGATCCTAAACACATGGGAGAAGAGTGGGGGCAGAGAAAGGCCCTTATTGGGGTGGTTGTATTTTGTCTCCCTGCTCTTCTCATGGGACATTTAGATCGTGTCAAAGGTCATGTCTCACCTAGACACTAGATAAGATAAGATTGCATGTATGCCCTGAGCACGATAAGAGGAACGTTACATATACAGTAGTGCTGCTTTAACCCATTCGGGAACCCCTTTTGGTGTTTGAAGCATCGTGTTATACTATAGCTAATGGAAAATAGCAGATCTACAAGCTCATAGCGCGGCACCGAGTGCCGTGCTATGAACTTGTAGGTCTGCTATTTTGAAAAATCGTGAAAATGTGGCGCAAATCTTTGAGTAGCCTATATATTCTTTCAGAGCGAACGTTTTTAAGTCAAATCTTTGCTTCTGGGGGGGTCCCTGGAACAACATATTTTCAGATGGGGTCGGCGGCCAATTACATATCATTTTTGGGGTCCTTGACGTGAAAGTTTGAAAACCACTGTATTTGTGTGTGTGTATTGTGTGACCAGAATTGTATATCATGTGTACAGTACAGTACAGTACAGTATATAACGTTATGTGTATATGATGTTATGGGACTTGATCAATCAGAACATCCTTCAAATTATTCTTATATAAATTGAGTGAAGTTACTTGTATACCAGAGTAAAGATTACAACATTTGCCGCTGAAATGTAGTGGAGAGTATAAGTAAAAGTATTTGGAAGTACTCAAGTAAAGAAAAAAACGCCTCCTCATCATCATCATCATCAGCCTCAACATCGTCATCACCTTTATTTTTTCAATGTAGCCGAGGTTACAATACAACACAATACAAATCAAAATACATCCATTGCACATTACATTATAAAATCAGGGTAAATTACAAAGGAACTCGGAACAGCCAGTCAATCAAAACAAAAGTAACTCAATTGAAACAGGAGCAATCACGGTTAAAAATGTTTAGGATCATAATTCCTTTGAACTGACCAAATGATGGCAGGGAGCTCAGTTTTAAAAGATTTTTGGAGTTCATTCCAATATGTTGGGTCGCAGACAGAAAGCTACCTCAAAATTGTACTTAATTACAGTGCTTGAGTACATGTACTTAGTGCGTGCGTGCGTGCGTGCGTGCGTGCGTGCGTGCGTGCGTGCGTTCTCGCGTGTGTGCGTGTATGTGGCGGCAGGATAGCAGGGTCAGGGTGTCAGTCAGGGTTTATCATTTGTCATTTTGTGGATTATAGATTTCAGTCTTATTAATAATGACAAACTCATCAGATATCAGAACAGAGGGCCCACCAAGGGCTATGATGAGACACTGGTCAGATTAATAAAACAGCATGCAAAAAGACAGAGAGGAGAGAGAGAGAGAGAGAGAGAGAGAGAGAGAGAGAGAGAGTGTGTGTGTGTGTGTGTGTGTGTGTGTGTGTGTGTGTGTGTGTGCAGAGTGGGCATTTAATTTTCCAAGATAAGGGATTAGCAGCAGAATTTGATCATTCTGCTCTGATGACAGAATGTTCAAATGTTCAATCACAGCTTATCCCAAATATTAAACTCTCTCTTTTGTCCTCATCCCGTCCACCCCCCAACAGCGCACGTGCGTTAGTCAGCCAGGAGGAGTCTCTTCGTGACACACACACACACACACACACACACACACACACACACACACACACACACACACACACACACACACACACACACACACACACACACACACACACACACACACACACACACACACACACACACACACACACACACACACACACACAGCTCACACTTCCAATTCCTCAGGTTCAAGTAAAGTGGCCCGCTTACCCTCCCTATCAGTCTGTGGTGCGTGTGTGTGTGTGTGTGAGTGACTGCTCAAGCCCTTTAATACCTTTAGGGGAGGGAGTGGAAGGGGCGTCTCGGCTGTTCTGAGGGGGGGGTTAGGGTAGCGTGTTATGGAAAAGGATCAGAAGAGTAAATTAAAACACTGCCGTGTCTAATCTGGAACATGAAAAGCAAGTGGCACACGCTTGCTTCAACATCTCTGATCCGCAGTTTTTACACAAATCATCTGAGGTCACACACGCAATGCAGATTGCAATGCGCGCGCGAACACGCACGCACACACACAGTGCACACAGTGAACACTCATCACACATATTGTACTATATGTACAGTAATTGTATGCATTTATTTAAAGCGGCACTAGAGTATGTAACCTTTTTTAAATTAATACAATTATTTTGTGTCCAATCTCTATATGGTAGAGTATATGTTAATACAATATAACTTATACAGTAGAGCTGGTTGTATTTTGTCTCCCTGCTCTTCTATTGAGACATCCAGATGGTGTCAAAGGTCATGTTATGTCAGGATCGAATGTGAATGTGATCAACCGATAAACACCAGTAGGTTACTTCTCTTATCGACCTATACCGCATGTAGTCTGGGAGCCTATACTGGCTGCGATCAGGAAACACGGAAGTGACCGCGGTGCTCCGTGCTTGCGGTTATGTTTAGGTCAGGGTGCGAGGAGCGCTGTCGTTCTCAGTAGGCTCCCAGCATGTGGAGTAGACCTCTATTAACTCAATGGTATAAATGTCAGCACTTAGGAAACCGTGTTCAAATCCGGGGTAGAAGAGAAAAGTTACATAGTGCAGCTTTAACAACTCAACTTAGCATAGCCATATATACTTCACCGTATATGAATGGGAAAGAATCACACCTGTGTGAAGTGAGGGGCGCTAATATATGAAAGTCTGACTCATGTTGATTAGGTGATGTAATGGTGATGTAAAACAAACGGTGCAAACACAAACATTAAATGCCATTAACAACAAAGAGACAATATGACGTAATGTGTTAAAAAATGGCATACATTTTCCCTTCATTGTCAATGGTGTTTTTAAAACAAACATTGAACTAAAAACAAACATCAAACCTGTATATAGGAGCCCCTCAAAAATAGCAGACCTACAAGCTCACAGCTGACTGTGTCCAGTGATGGAGGGGTGAGGAGAAGGTCTGGGCAGTGGACACTGATGATCTGCACTCTCATTTTCAAGGCAGGGCAGGAGATCAACACAGGGACATCTGGGTCACATCATTACTGCAATCTTCTGCTTGCTCATTCCCAGGCCAGCTTACACAGCTTAGAGAGACACAGACCTCCCTGGACGCACGCACGCACGCACGCACGTAAACACACACACACACACACACACACACACACACACACACACACACATGGACATGGATGAAACCCACAGGTATTGTCAGTGGTGAAAAGTAGCTATAGCGTTGGTAGCTATGGGTTGGTAGCTAAGGTTGGTAGCTATGGGTTGGTAGCTAAGGTTGGTAGCTATGGGTTGGTAGCTACTAGCTAGGGTTGGTACAGTAGCTATGGGTTGGTAGCTAGGGTTGGTACTGTAGCTATGGGTTGGTAGCTATGGGTCGGTAGCTAGAGAGATTTAGACTAGACTTTAAGCCCTAACCACACCAAAGGGTCACCATGCAACTCCAAGCGGTTGCAAGGAGTTAACGCTAAAACTGTCTTGACCCTTTGGTGTGGTTTGGGCCATTGAATTCCATGCGTTGAATCACTAGGGTCAACGTGGGTCAACGTGCAACAAGACATATCACACCGCTGGGACAACGCTAAAACCGTCTTGACCCTTTGGTGTGGTTGCGAACGAAACCGTCTTGACCCTTTGGTGTGGTTGCGAACGAAGTGATTGCGAACGAAGTGATTGCGAACAAAGTGAGCAATTACTATAGAAGCCGGCCTAGCTTGTCTGTCTGTCTGTGTGTGTCATGCTGTAACACCACCCGCCCGCCACCAGAGGGCTTACGAACTGAAATTGGAACGATACAGTGTGTGTGTGTGTGTGTGTGTGTGTGTGTGTGTGTGTGTGTGTGTGTGTCTGTGTGTGTGTGTGTGTGTGTGTGTGTGTGTGTGTGTGTGTGTGTGTGTGTGTGTGTGTGTGTGTGTGTCAGACTGCCACAACAGCTTCGTTCGCATCCCGCGTTTACGCGTCTTACTTGTTATAGGGCTTTAGGCTATAGGGTTCAGGGGCCCCACGCAAAATTATGAACATTTCTATTGTTACCCTATTACTGCTATCTTCCTAAAATGTTGACAAATCTTGTATGCATTAAATATTTTCATATGGGGGTCTATGGCAAAATACAAATCAATTTTAAGGTCCTTGACATGAAAAATGTTTTTGAGAACCAATCAACACATAATTTTGATTATAGTTATAAAGCATACATTAACCCCTTCAGCTCTATTTAAACTTTGGCAATTTGAAAAATAGCTGATCTACAAGCTCACAATGTGTCACGATGCATGAGACACATTGTGAGCTTGTAGATCTGCTATTTTCAAAATATGTTTTTTCATACCAATAGGCCTACTTTTGAATACGATTTTGAAACTATTTCTTCAATGGGGAATTGATACTTTTACCCCATTTAGGACTGAGACCGATTCTAAAAAACGCCTTCTAAATACTGAACCAAGTTTTCAGATTTTTTTTTTTCAAATATTAATTCAAAAAATTACAGAAATGTCATGCTGCTAAAATACTGTAGGCCAACATAGCAACAAAGGAGTTCCCGTCCTGAAGGGGTACCATTGTATCAACAAAAAATGTCAGTAGGCCTACCACTTCCATTCCATCCTCAGGCCTCAGCAAAAGTCAGTCAGAGAAGAGAGTGCCACATGCCTAGCACTAACTCACTCAGTGGCTACTCACTCAGTAGCAAATGGATTAGCACTGATTACCCCCTCATCACTTCAAATTACTGTCACCTGGCTGGAGATACAGGGCGTTAAAATGGAGGAGAGCTTGCTCCAGCTTGCTTTGCTAGGATTCTTCTCTCTTTTTTTAATGGAGGTTCTATATGTATTGTATATTGTCTGCCGCTGCTGTGTTTACAACAGTTTTCATGTGTTGCAACTTGCAACATTCACTTACAAAATAAAGTCTAATCGTCTTTAATAAAATACATGTTTATTGTTGTTTCACAACAGCCTGAGAGTGTGTGACCTTATATCCTACAATTTGTAAACAAATGTTTTACATACACTAACCTAACTGAAAAGTATTATTAGAAAAGTTTTACAATTTTATTGAAAAAGTGTAAGTGTTTTCAACCAAAGCTCTTTTTTATATGGCTGTACATTGACCTTAGGTGGTTATGCTGCGCTCTGGCGGCGAAGAGTAGTGCTTACACCAAGGTAACAATAACACATGTTTACCTGTAGAGGGCGCTATTTAATAACTATTCGTGAGAAGGAAGTACAACCAGGCACAGCAGACTGTCTGCAAGCAACCAGTCTCACAAAGTCCACCACGTTATAGTCAACTTTTCTCTAATATAAAATCGACTACAAGTTCCTTTGTGGTTGTATTAAATACTCCACTGTATAATTAATGACCCATCTAGTGAGAGAGTCTCTTGCTACTCGTGGTGGTTGTTCTGTAACTAATGTTTATGTATCTTGGTTTTGGTGGTAGAGAACTCTGGGGTGTTTCTGGGTTTCCAATTCGACATCGGGGCGGTGCTCTTTACTTTTGTGTTCATTCTGATTCCACCCAAAGGTGACCCCTGTCTAAAAACTGTGCTCCAGGTGAGGCTCGAACTCACAACCTCGGCATTGCTCAGCGAGTTACTGTCATATAAGTACCGCGCGCTAACCGATTGCGCCACTGGAGCTTCGGCGGTGAATCAAGTAATGGAGGTTTTAATAGTGTACATGAAATACTGTCATACCACCATGTTTGTTTTGTTTTTGACGGTATCACACACACCTGTTGCCATAAATTGTGGACTGAACGACCAGCAGAGCCGTCAGAAAGAGGAAGACACAACTGCCACTGTGAGAGCAGCTGTCCTGATGGCAGCTGTCCTGTCCTGTCCTGTCCTGTCCTGGCTTCGTTTAATTCCTCTTAGCTTTAACAGACCTCGTATTGTCCTTGTGCTTTTCCCCCCTGCAAATTGCTAAATAAAGTAGGCTATTCAATCAATCAATCAATCAAACGCCATTTCGGGGCTCATCATGGTTTGTACTGGCTATCTATTCTAGACCAGCTATAGGGCAGGGATTCCCAAACTTTTTCATGTCAAGGACCCCCAAATTGATACTAATTAGCCCGCCGACCCCCACTTGAAAAGATATGTCAGGGACCCCCATAAGAGAAGATTTTTTTACGGCTCTAGCAGAGATTCTCAACCCGTTTTATTTCAAGGAACCCCAGTTTGACATGCATTTAGTACTAGTCTACTACCCCCATTTAATGGCATTTCTATCTCTGGGACCCCCAATATATATTGTAAAATCAATGTTAAATAATTTAACTCTGAAAGTGTACAACATTTGTACACTCTCCCTTACTACAGGACCCCCTGTAGTAACTCTGAGGACCTCCTAGGGGTCCCAGGCCCCCTGTTGAAGACCACAGAGGTCAGAAGCATATTATTGTGCTAAACTCATAGCACTTCATAGTCCTACAATGTTTCTGTGGCTGACTTTTGATTGATTGATTGAAATATTTATTAACAGCTAGTTTGCAGAATTACAGTACATTTCAAGCACAAACTCAATACAAAGACTGTGAGTGGACGACCCAATTAAGCATTACACTTGTTTACAAGAGGGTCCACCATGTTCAATTCATCAAAACATTTAGAGACACTTCTATATCTGTCATTGATTGATTGATTGAAGTATTAACAGTTTGCAGAATGGGTACAATTCACATGAAAGCACAACTCAATACAAAGAGTGGACGATACACTGATAAAGCACTTGTTTACAACAGGGTCCACCATTTTCAATTCGTCAGCTAGCAGATCAGTGGTTCTCAACCTTTTCAGGCAGCGACCTCCCAAAATAATCATATTTGAAGAATTTTGAACTGGGAAACCCCCACCCTGACAAGCCATTATTGATTTTTGATTTTTGAGCCATTATATTTATTTTGAGTCGGTCCGACAGATTTTCGAATAGCTGATCTACAAGCTCACAATGCCTCGCTATGCAAGCCCGGTTCCTCTTTCTTATAAGTTGACAATTTGGCCAATGTTTGACCATATAGTTTGCTGATTACGTTTGATGCGGCAATGGTCTTTTCTCATTTATTTATTTTGACATCAGTTGACAGGGACACAAATCATTGTCTCCCAAATCAATCAATCAATCAATCAATCAATCAATCAATCAATCAATAAATAAATAAGGGCCGGGCCTTAATTTTCGGGCCCGTTGAGAATCCTAGTTTGAACTGTAGTTCTGGCCAGACGACGGCGCCGCTCGTCGGCAGTCTCTCCCCCGTGAGAGTGTGGCGGTCGTACTGCTGGGGCAGATCGGCGTGTGCACGCATCCGCCTGGGTGACGTCAGACTGCTGGGGTGAGTGCGGTCGCTTTTGGCATGGGATGAACTTTGACCAATACGTCACAATGACCTGGGCACCATATATGGGGGCTGATGTCACATGATGTCACGATGACCTGGGCAACCATGGGGGCTTGCCTGGGGTGACCAGGGGGCTGATGTCTTGATTTGATTTGATTTGATTTATTTAATATATTCATGATACAATTCATAAAAGAGCAGTACAGAATTATCAGGATTGCACAAAAAGTCAGAGGACTTAATGCCATTGTGATCCAAATAAATAGTTACAGCAGCATATGGTAAGAAGAACATGTGTGTATATAATGACATTTTAACAATAATAACATTTTACAACAGGCCATGTCACGTGATGTCACGATGACCTGAGGGGCTTGCTTGGGGCGAATTGCGAGTGTCATGACAGAGTGACGGGAATTGTGGGTTAGGTGACAAAAACGCAAGGTTTCATAGTTATCTGCGACCTTCGGTTGCAAAAAATAAAAATAGATCATGTGGTAGCTAGATCAGTATTAGGAGGACAGAAGTTAAAAACTGGGCAGATCTCCGCCAGGCTATTGGTTGGCATCATACCCAGGGGCACACTTTGTAAGTCAATCACAGCCAATCGGAATGGAATATGAAGAATAGGACTGATAACCTCTTGATCACATGACTGACATCATTTGATTGCTCAAAACCATAACAAAGATAATGGTTTACCTTGTAGTAGCCCAAATGTCTGAAAATACACATTTAACATGAATCCAACATGTAGTGGGCGTGGGGGGTCTCTGCTTCATCTCTCTCAGCCAACCCTTGGTTGGTTGCTCCACCACATAATACTATTATAAACTCCAACATACTAATCTAAACACCATTAGGCTATAGTATACCATAATACTAATCAAAACACACAGTACAAAATAATGTTAGATATAGCCTAATAATTGAAATCACACTTTGACCTGTGACATCCTCTCTGCTGTCCTCACATGCAATGTACCACCTGTTAATGTTCTGCGGTGCGCTAGGTAAGCAAATAGTTCTCATATTCTGACAGGGCATCAATAGTGCAAAGACAAACACAAAAAGGACCACAGATTCAAATAGCCAAATGGAGATGTGTGTAATGTATACTGCAATGCAAAAATGTCATAATAATAAATAAATAAAAAGGTTGGTGGACAATGATTTGTGTCCCTGTCAACTGATGTCAAATGTATGAAAACTAATAAAGATTGATGAAGCAAATGGGGTTTAAACCTGTGAAATGTAACACCCGAAGGCCCTGCAGACACGTGTGCATGTGACCAAATATCTTGAAAACGATTTACTAAAACTATCTACTTTTTGATAAAGTTGTGGAGCACAAATTACATTTGTTTGATTTGTATTCCCAGTCTAACTCTGTACAACTGTTACAAACACAAGGCACGCCATCATCTCATGCACCACCCGGTCAGATATCTGTTGGATGGATGGAGCTACAGTTATAATATATTTCAAAACTGCATAATGCATTATTATAGTACTTGAATATTGATTTGAAACATATGTTTGGTTCAGAAACATCCTCATTCAACACAGATAGATTAGCGTAGCTTGACAAGATGACCAAATGTGAGCCAACAAGAACATGCACACAACACTTTGTGTGACGCAGACAGGACATAAGGGACAGTCTACAGGTGAAACATCTAGTTTATTGAGAGTCCCTCCCTATCTGGTGTGCTGTCTGCTTCAAGTAAGATCATTTCGAAGTTTTATTGTAAATTCTATTCATATATTCTTGTTTACAATCATGTTCTATTAGTGTTACACATAGTTAGAGGCCTCGTATATAAGCCATTTAGGCTTCTTGCCTTCTCCTGGCACTTTTCTTTTTATATATGTTGTTTTTTATTCAATAATGTTTTATTCAATAAAATAAGTACTAGTTTGGCACTTGGGTCAGTTTTTTTTGTTCCTTTTGTTATTCATTCCTGCGAAACAGGAATGAATAACTCATAAAGTTTGTATTCTCTCTTTCTTCCGCCCACACACATGCGTGCGCACGCACGCACTCACGCACAAAAATTGCATGTCTGGAGGCAGTCCGAGAGGAACGTGCCATTTTTCACTGCTGTTCCAAAATGTCATATTTTTGCACTAATATTTAGCAGCATTCTAGCACAGTCTGAACCAGTCGGTCACCATCAATCAACACCCACGTTAAAGGCCAGAGGAAGTCACAGAAGTACAAAGGGAGAGAGAGAGAGAGAGAGAGAGAGGGAGAGGGAGAGAGAGCGAGAGAGAGAGAGCGAGCGAGAGAGAGGGAGAGGGAGAGGGAGAGAGAGCGAGCGAGAGAGGGAGAGGGAGAGAGCGAGAGAGAGGGAGAGAGAGAGGGAGAGAGAGAGGGAGGGAGAGGGAGAGGGAGAGGGAGAGGGAGAGGGAGAGGGAGAGGGAGAGGGAGAGAGAGCGAGAGAGAGAGAGAGAGAGCGCGAGAGAGAGAGAGAGCGAGAGAGAGAGAGAGAGAGAGAGAGCATAGGCTATGTTGAATAATGAGAGGAAACCAGAGCAAATCTTCAGATTTGTGATAATGTTCTTTTTTTATTTTTTGTATTATCATCATTATTTATTATTCAGCATATTCATAATTCAACACAGGACATACAGGAAAACACCAACATAAACATTCTTCTGAATGAAAGAGAGGAGAAATTGTTTGACCCACGTTGTGGCCAGCGGAGGTTTCTAACCTCACAAGACATGCTGCGGCGATGCCAGTTCAAAACTCAAGAATATAAACAAAAGACCCCGTAAGTAGGCCACGACCAATCGATGGGCAGCTTTTGGAAGCGACGTGGACGGACCGAGAATCTAACCTGACCCCGCCAGATGGGGCAGCAGAGAGTACACTGGGTTCCCCCCTCCTGCTCCCATCTGGGAACTCTCAGGCAGACTTGATGCCCGGCCACAAAACGGCCTGGCCAATCAGCGGCAGCTAGAGGCGGGATCAAGGCAGCACTGTGAATGCCTTGATCCCGCCTCTAGCTGCCGCTGATTGGCCCAGTGTACTCTCTGCTGCCCCATCTGGCGGAGTCAGGTTACCGAGAATCACCAGAAAGAGACATTCAAATGGAGAAAGAAAATGGAGAAGATAATAAGACAATAAGATAACAGAGATAACAGGTGATATGAACAGTTGTGAAAATCGCCCAACCTTCATCGCCTCTAAATGCTGCCCATGTATTAGCCTTGGATCAAGACTATCATAGCTGTGTTTTATCGAGTCCGACTTTCGCTTTAAGCCAAAGTCAAACTCGATAGAATTACATCTACGATGGTCTTGATCCAAAGGCTTGCCCATGTATCGTGGCCTTGGTCTAACTAGACTGCTCCGTGCCCTTTTTTTTCTTTTTTTTGCAGGAGAGGAAGTGCTTTAGCGCCCTTAGCAGGGCTAGGTAGGTACACCATAAGAAATAGGATGAGTAGAATGTACAAGTGCTTTAATGAGATTATACACTACATATAATACACTGGCTCATGAGAGAGAAGTGTGGGAGACACTGTCGACGTGTGTCTCTTATGCTGTTTGCTGTGAGGTCATATATGTAAGGTTTTGTACTCTTTCCAATAGCCGCAAGCTACTCAGATGCTATAATGCTATTTGGCATCTAACGTTGCAAAAAAACAACCCTTGACGGCCATTTTATCCAAACAGAAAAGTCCTAGATCTGGTTGTATTAATCGACCCTAAACTCACCAAGATTGCATAAAATACACAGTCTAGAAACAGGTGGTCCTGCATACCGCACCTGTTTCTAAAATTGCACATAACGCAGGAGGGTAGCAGGACGTTGAGCCCCTTCCAAAAAAACGATCACGTGCACAGAATGAATTGCATTTTTATATGAATTGCATTTTTATAGCGCTTTTCCAAGTGCTCAAAGCGCTGGTTCATCCATTCATACATTGGGAGGTGAAGCGGCGAACAGTCGACGCCAGCGTCCTCACTTCCCACATTCACACAGCGATGGTGGCAAGCTCACACCGACCAACTCATTGGAGGCAATGTAGGGTTCAGTGTCTCACTTCGACATGTGGACAGGAGGAGCCGGGATTCGAACCGCCGACCCAGGGATCATTGGACGACCTGCTCTACCTCCTGAGCCACAGCCGCCCAGAATGTATTGACAGAAAGTATAGCTCATAACATGTCGACGGTGGATGAAAAAAAAAAACTTGACAGATACAAAGAGAGGATAATCCAAGCTTTCTGTACACAGCTGCAACGTTGGGCAGTTTTTTTTAACGTACATTTAATACAATCAGATAGGACCTTTCTGTTTGGATGAATGGGCAGGTCAAGGGTCGGTGTTGCAACTCTAGATGCCAGATAGCATCATATAGCATCCGAGTTGCTTGCGGCTAATTATACTCTTTCTTTAACCTTTGCTAGAGAGCTGCAGACCAGCGAAGCCGTCATGTAGGAGCAGACCATTTACCGTCTGCGTGGAGGTTGTTATTATTAGTAGTAGGCTATGAGGGTTTGTAAGTCATAATTAGTCTGCGGGGGGGGGTCATTATTGCTCCACACTCTTGTCTCATCGATTTACAGACTGCAGGGTTGAGTGTGTAGTGCGGAGCCTCGTTGACACAGCTATAGGAAGGAACGACATTGATGCAGCCATTTCCGCGGCCGCGCCGCCGTCAAGGCAATTGTTCATAGTGCAGTTTTTTTTAATGTCAGTGACAGAGAACCCCCCCCCCCCCCCCCCCCCCCCCCCCGGCCTTCGACCACCACCCCCCAGCTCTGTACAAACTGATGCAACTTCACAACAATTGACCATCGATCGGTACAGACAAATAGAAAGGAGAAGAAAAAAAACCCAGAACGCACAAAGTTCCGTCAGTCCCTTGAAACATAAACATTCCCTCTTTTTCTCGCACGAGCCGTTTATGTACACAGTCGCATGTATGCTTGCGCACACACACATGCAAATTGCTCTCACAAACACGCACGCACTCACATTGCCTCCATACACACAGTTTCACACACACACACACACACACACACACACACACACACACACACACACACACACACACACACACACACCCACACCCCCTTACAAATAGGCAGTACTACCAGTCGTATGTTTCCATAGTGCAACACACTGCATCAAATTCTTCCCATACCAGAGAGACCAAGGACTAAAACGTGTTGTGCACCAAAACAAAAAGCAGATCCACAAGCTCACAACGAATCATGCTTTAATACATTGTGAGCTTGTAGATTGGCTATGTTTGGTGTACAAACCAAGTATGGAGTGGTTGAGAGGGTGAGAGATCACAATGACCTTTTTGGGGGCCAAAGTGGAGACAATATTGTATTCTCTAGGATGGTTGGTGAGGCTTGTGATTGGCTGAGAGGAGGGGGAGGGAGCACTTGTTTTTCTTCACGTGATAAACGCTGGTACGGCAAAAACAAGCGCTCCTCTCTATCAACCATCCTAGGGATATATAGCACGGGGGAGAAGGGTTGGGGATTGATGGGAGACAGGAGTAAAGTAGATTGGGGTGTGTATAGGGGAGGTAGGGGTGTGTTTGTGTGTTTGGGTGTGTGTGTGTCGTGTCGTGCATGTCCGGTTGGCCTTCAGTCAGCTATCAGTCGTGGATGACGATGGGGCCTCGCATCCTCAGGCTGGGGTGTGGGTGCGGGGGGGCCAAGACCAGCCCCTGCGGCGGGCCCTGGGAGACCCTGCGCAGGGTGATCTGCTCACAGGGCTGCCGGCAGGCGTGCCTCAGCTGGGACCTGGACAGCAGCCGCCTGGCCCTCCTGTACAGCCGGGAGACAAGACCACACGACATGTCAGCAACAGGGACATGTCGCACACATCAACATCAAAGGGGGCTTCAGCCCCTGCCCTTTTACCCGTCTGTAAAAACAACTGCCCTCTCCAGACCACAAATGCAGCATTTACTATGGTGGAAGAAATGCAAATGCCACTTTTTTCCATGCCATACCGGAAGGCAACATTCAGGAGAATAGCTTTAGAAATCCATGTCGTACACCGCATCTCCACTCCGAAAATAGCTGATCTACAGTGCTGATCTACAAGCTTGTAGCTATTTCTGTCCCTGGTCAGCAACGTGGTGGGTGGAGTTTGACATGCCATCATGCCTGATTGAAACCACCTGGGATCCCAGGTCAGGTGTAGCCTGGCTAATAAGCCAGACCGAATCAGCCGGCGGATTACGGCATCTCCAGACTCAAATACCACACGACAGTGTGATTTGAGTCTGGCTTATTAGCCAGGCTAGGTCAGGTGGACCTGCTGGACTTGATTAATTTAGCAGAGAATATCAAAAACAATACAAGAAAACAGTACACAACATATATAAAAAGAAAAGTGCCAGGAGAAGGCAAGAAGCCTAAATGGCTTATATACGAGGCCTCTACCTATGTGCAACAGTAATAGAACATGATTGTAATTTGTAAACAAAAATATATCAATAGAATTGACAAATAACATGTTTATACCCGATTATCCATGACAGGATACTGATCCTAATTAGCCAACATAGCACCTTCAGCTTGGGCTTTACATCCTACCTGCTTGCTAGCGTTCGGAATTTGGGCCCAAGAATGCCACTCAAAAATACAGTAATTACTATAATAATGAACCATTAACCAATAATAACAGGCAATGTGGGTTCAGTTTGAATTCATTAAGAGCTATTCACGAGCTCGGTTTGATTCAGTAGAGGAATTCTGTGGTTCAAATTCTCACACTCACGCTCAATCTCTGTGCATGGGAGAATGGGTTATCATTAGCATAAAGATGCATGCACAGTGAACAGTCTGCACACCCAAAAAACTTGCCTGGGTTGTGGTCATAAATGGCAGGACAGCGGAAAAACAGAAAAGACTTATGCGGGGAAGTGAAATGAAGAGTGAAATGAAAGGCTTTAAGCCTAATTTGTCACACAACCCCTTTTGGACAAGCATCGGTCGACAAAAACGACACATAATAAATGATCTAAAATGTGTGTCTTGGTATAAAGCGATACCATCACGACTAGACCAGGCTTTGTGCCATATTGGAAAAAAAACATTATCAAACAATAAACATGACTATTTTAGGACATGATCCAAAACGTGTATCATCATTAATGGAAATATTTGGGGGCAAAAGACAAATTTACACTCCATAGCAATCACGATCACGATGGGGTGTTATAGCTTGAAGTTCAGTTCTTTTTTGGCAAAGTGACACCCTCCCGCGATGGATTATGAATCAGGCTTAATACGCCGCAAGAATCCTCACTTTAGTTTTTGCTCTCTCTCCCCCCCTTCACAACACGTCTCCCCCCCCTCTCTTCCGGTCTCTCCATCTATCTTTCAACCCCCTCACATATCCCCCCCTCCCCTTTCTCCTCATCCCATCAGCACCAGAGTTGTTTTTCTTTTGCCTGAATAGAAAAACACATCAATTATCCAGATCCCCGCTGTTACTGTGTTAGAACAATCATAGATAATGGTGTCTGGTGTGTGCGTGTGCATGTGCGTGTGCGTGCATGTGCGTGTGTGTGCACACGTGCATGCATGTGCGTGTGTGCGTGCATGCGTGTGCGAGCGCATAGAGGGGTGCATGCATTTGTGATAGAAAAGTATGCAATGTTCATTCATTTAACATTCAGCGAAGGACCACATAAGCGTGCATGCACATGCGCACGCACGCTGGCAGGGAGACAAAGCACAACAAGGCTTTTTTTTCTTCTTTTTTCTGGGGCATAATTTGAGAACATGCTGTACTCCGAGAATAATTATTAAAAAGCCAGACATTTATATTCACTTGAGTTAATGATGTGAATATAATGATGGGGGTTATTAGATAAAACACATTAAACCACTTATGTCCTACACTTCCTACAGTGTAGTAAGAAATAGCAGATCTATAGTATATAGTATATTTACTATATACTACAGATCTGCTATTTCTTTGCTGAATTGAAAGAATAAATAGATACAAAATAAAAATGTAATGTGGTTAACTCAACATTGAGCTCATGGCATCTCGTATACAGCTAACCATTTTGCACATCTTCTAATCTAATTCATAAAAAATGCAAATCAGGTCTCTGAAAAAAACACCCATATCTGTACTGGCAACAGAACAACTATTTGTCGCTCTCTCAAGTTAATTGCTCTCCCTGTCCGTGCCTTCCCTTTCAACCTCTGCTTTTGACTATCATGCATATTGATTTCGTTTCACTACGTTTTCTTCTCCCTCTCTCTCTCTCTCTCTCTGCTCTCGCTTGCGTGCGTCTAATGACCTCACCATTCCTCCTCTCTGCTCCAGCTATACCGAGAGTGACTAGAACATGAGCGTCCGACATCGCCGTGTGTCATTAGCCTGCCCATCAGTGATGATGCATTAGCACACTCAACCATGTTTTAAACCATTTAGGCCTGACGTCGAAATTTAAAAAAAGTCTTTTTAAAATGCCTTCTTTTTCGGAAAAACCTCGTTTCTATATCAGTGGTTCTCAATATTTCATGTCAAGGACCCCAAAAAGTATATGTAATTGGCCACCGACCACCATCTGAAAATATGTTGTTCCAGGGACCCCCCAGAAGCAAAGATTTTAGTTAAAAACTGAAATTTATTTAGAATATATATTCAAAGATTTGAGGCACATTTTCACGATTTTTCAAAAATAGCAGACCTGCAAGCTCGTAGCGCGCCACTCGGTGGCGCGCTATGAGCTTGTAGATCTGCTATTTTTCAATAGCTAAATTATGACATCATGTTTAAAACACCAAAAGGGGGTTCCCGCACAAAATGGCTTAATCTAGCAGGGTCATCATCACCGAAGTCATGTCCATCACTGCAGAGTCACACGAGTACAAGAAAGAGTACAAGAAGAGACAGGATGTGGCGACGCTCTCTCAGTCTTTCCGTCTCTCTTTGCTCCCTTACTCATTGTCTCACAATAGTCAGACAGTCACACATACTGTACATACAATTACTGTACATTACAGTATATACGTTTAGATGCTGTGTATATATATATAGGCTACACACATGCACACACAGTCGCACACGCGCGCACACACACAGTCACACACAGTCGCACACGCGCACACACGCAGTCGCACGCACGCACGCACACGCACACACACACACACGTGGGTGATACCATCGTATCCTCTAATGTGACAATGATATTTCCACTCAGGGCACAGTGGTGCCTCATGGCCCCTCTCAGGAACATCTGCAGCAGTTAGCCGCTCTAATTTTAGCCTCCTGGTCCGACGGTGGAGCGCCATGGTTCATTTAGACACGGCATTAATGTAATGGAGGAACATCGTTCTCCCTCACATGCCGTGACCATGGACACTGTGTGTGCGTGTGCGTGTGCGTGTGTGTGTGTGACTGTGTGTGTGCGTGCATGCGACGTGCGTGCGTGCGTGTGTCTGTGTTGCGTTGCATGTGCTCTACCATGTCAATTTGAACATTAATTAGCCACCGCTGTTCCACGTAAAATATATAGACTATGTTTGAATAATTGTAATCTGTAAAACAAGGTTCTCCGACTCGCACAGGAAAGAAGTAGTTGAGCTGGCCCTGCCCTGCTCACCTGAACCATATCTTATTGTGAATTTTTAACCTATTTTTTAATTATTCTTTTGTATTCCCCTTTTTCTTCCAATTTAGTCGTTATGTCGTTACACCTGTGTGTCGTCTTGTGCTGACTAGGCTGACTCCTATTGGTTGGTGTTTGGATCTGTTGGTTCCTTGAGGTTCTGTTATCATGACGTGCAGTGTTGTTTTTGGCAGCACGTTTCTATTTTAGTCTCGTCATAGTCTTTAGGAATTAAACTTAATTTAGTTAGTTAGTTAGTGTTAGTGTTAGTCTAGTTTTAGTCGACTGAATGTCATGTGATTTTAGTCGACTAAATCTACAGTTGATTTAGTCGACTAAAATGTATTTTGGCGGGCCTTGATGCCGTCGTAATGACCGTTTTTTTACACTTGCTGAAAATCTACTATTTTTAGCATGCAACCAAGTGTAAAATGACTTATACTGGATCTCTTGTCCACTAGTCCCTTCCTAGCTCTGGTCCATAGCTCTAATGCGTTGCATTTAGAGCTATGTTACTCTCGACTTCCGCCGCCCACATGAATGCAGACCAGCCTCTCGTCTTTAGCGTAAATAAAAATAACGTTTTTGCTACACACCAAAACAAAGGCGGGTTGTGTCATTAGAAAGCCTACTTTCCTTAGTGGGAGCACTCTGAGCCTAACCTGACTCCGCCAGATGGGGCAGCAGAGAGTACACTGGGTTCCTCCCTCCTGCTCCCATCTGGGAACTCTCAGGCAGACTTGATGCCCGGCCACAAAACGGCCTGGCCAATCAGCAGCAGCTAGAAGCTGCTGCTAGAAGCTGCTAGAAGCTGCTGCTGATTGGCCAGGCCGTTTTGTGGCCGGGCATCAAGTCTGCCTGAGAGTTCCAGATGGGAGCAGGAGGGGGGAACCCAGTGTACTCTCTGCTGCCCCATCTGGCGGAGTCAGGTTACTCTGAGCCCCCCACCACACGTATAAAACGGTACTTTTTGGCCAAAAGGGGATTTTGTTTCCACCGGGAAAAAAATACTTTTAGTTACTCCACTGCGCCTTCTACCGATATTGCCCAGAGAATTGCCTCATAGAGAATATTTTTCCTCCGGTGAAAAAAAATCCCTTTCTGGCCAAAAAGTACCGTTTATACGTGTGGTGGGGGGCCCAGAGTGCTTCCACTAAGGAAAGTAGGCACATTCACCCGGTGAGCTGTATGGTTGACTGCAGTACGAGCCCTATGAGTGGCAAATGGATTGTTGGTGCTACAGCTGGCTGGTCGACTGTTGGAGGAAATTGTTAGATACACCGGCTGGTCAACTGTTACTTGGAGGGGATACCACTGAAGCACATGCTAGTTTGATTGTGATGTCCTGGTTGTGCAAGTTTCCAGTGTCACTCCTAGAAGTCCTGGTCGTGATGGCTCCAATATCTCCGCTCAAAGTCCTGGTCATGCAAGTATTGACTGTCCTATGCCACTTCAGTCCCATTGTCAATCCCTGTTCCTGTCCTGGCAGTGGAAGAAAGCTCCAGGGGGTTTCAGCCCCTTTCCCTGCCCTTTGGACCCACTTCACTATGCCCTGTTCCTGTCCGGCAGTGGAAGAAAGCTCCAGGGGGTTTCAGCCCCTTTCCCTGCCCTTTGGACCCACTTCACTATGCCCTGTTCCTATCCTGGCAGTGGAAGAAAGCTCTGGGGGGTTTCAGCCCCTTTCCCTGCTCTTTGGACCTACTCTCTATGCCCATCCTTGTCCCAGCACTGCAGTGGAAGAACGCTCTGGGGGTTTTTAGCCCCTTTCCCTGCCTGCCCTCATGTCTACCTGTGCTCTCAAGCCTGTTCTTGCCCCCCTCTACAATCCCCAAGTCCCTCTTCTTCATGGACATTGTGGGACGTCAAGAGCCGTCCCTTGAGGGGGAAGTACTGTCACAGTCACAGAAGACTTTTGTCATTCATTGTACACAACAGTCTAGGTAGGTCTTGTATTTCTATGTATTAGTCTAGTTTTCATGGTTCTATGTTTGTTTGCTCCAGCTGTGTCTCATTTTGTAATCAACCCTCACCTGTTTCAGTCTGTTTTAAGTTGTTCATGTTCACCTGTCTTCTGTATTAAAACACCAATTTATGGTTTTGAACACAACATGCCTGGCTGTCCTGCGTTTGGGTCCTTACCTCACCTACACTATTAGAGCTATGGACCAGAGCTAGTCCCTTCCTAACATTTTAGTCTAGTTTTTATATGTTGACGAAATTGTCGATACATTTAGTCTCAGTTTTAGTCATCATAGCTTAGTTTTCATTTAGTTTGTCAGTGAAAAAAGGTAGTCAACGAACATTTTTCGTCTTAGTATTAGTCGACAAAAACAACACTGATGACGTGTATTTGCGTGTGACGGATCCCGTGAAGAATAGCCAGGCTTTAGGAAAGTGCTAATGAGGAATCCATGATAAATGTTAAGTTATTGAAAACCACGTCTCGCCCGGTACGCGTGGAATCGCCATGCCAACTGGCCAACTCCTTGAGGTGCTTCACGCTATTTATTCACAGTTAAACACCCTACGTTTAATACATCAGCGTATCCAATCACCAGGCGTTCAGAGATGCTCCAGAAAATACTGAAAACAGTCCATTTTTTGGGTCACGGGGAGGTGTAAAATACACATTCACATTAGACAGCATGGCAAAACTACAGAGTGGAACAATAATTCACAATGAGAATGAGACTCCACAGGGTCCACAGTTTGTGTGTACATGTCTCTACTCTGCAAGTATAGCCGTCTGCCTAAAACTGTGTGCATGTTCCTTTGTGACATGCAGTTTGTGCTGTTGTTGCTGTGTCTCTGTAGGTGCTGCCACACTATCGAAAGAGCTGCGCACGTTCTCTGCTGCGCGCAGCTTAAATTCCGAGTTTTTAGACAGCTGGTGGATGGAAAAGAAGCTCCACCTCCGCGGACTTTTTGCGCGACGGCCAGATTCCCGGAAACGCTCTCCTCCGCCCAAAAAGTCTGCGGAGGTGGAGCTTCTTTTCCATCCACCAGCTGTCTAAAAACTCAGAATTTAAGCTGCGCGCAGCTTAAGAAGTGCGCAGCTTAAGACCGTTTTGCGCTAAAGTGTGGAGACGGTGTGATGCTGTGTCTCTGTGTGAGTGTGTGAGTGTGTGTGAGGGCAGGGTCAGGGGGCTTACCGTCAGGAGATGTCTAAGGGCTGTGCTGTTGTTGCCGTGTCTCTGTGTGAGTGTGTGAGTGTGTGTGAGGGCAGGGTTAGGGGGCTTACCGTCAGGAGATGTCTAAGGGCTGCGTTTCTGAAATGAGACAAGCAGCCAGTCACTCACAGGAAGTAGTGGAAACATACCATGAGACATCTAATGGGAATGAACGGGCTCAATTTGTCTCTCGGGGGGGTGGGGGGGGGGGGGGGGGGGGGGGGTAATGTTTCTCATGCACTTGTTTTTTTTATCTTGAGCCTGATCTATACTTCCGTCGCACAGCGTTGTTGTGTATAGCTTGCCGCAAAACGACACAGATTTGAAAAAAATGTTCTTTTCAAAGCTGTGCGCCGAATTATTTGGCTTAAATGATGAGGTGAGTCAGCTACTGTATCTATCATCTTTCAAAGGGATTTGTGTGTGTGTGAGTGCATGTGCATTATGTGTGTGTGAGAGATGGGGTGGTTTTCAGAGAAGTGTGTGTGTGTGTGTGTGTGTGTGTGATGTGATGCGTGTGTGTTTGTGTGCGCGTCTGTCACTCTAGCACTCTATTGACCCGTGGAGCCCCATTCATCACTTTGGTGAGTTTGGTTAACGAGTCCTCCCCATCCCCCCCCCCCCCCCCCCCCCCCCCCCCCCACACACACCCCCCCACACCCCCCCCCCCCCCCCCACACACACACACACACACACACTCTCGGCCGCTCCGCCATTATGCCTACTTCATACCTAAAACTTTGCGCCGCAGCACAAAGATAATTGTAAAATATTTGTGCCGCCAAAAACAGTTTATCCTCTCTTTCCCGAGCTCCGTCACTCCCAAGGGGTCAGGCCGTGTGTCACACCTACCTTATTGTTGGACTCGCACTATTTTCAAACGCTTCCGTCATACAGTCTGTGCACAACGGAAGCCATGAAAATGGCAAGAACCTACAGCGAATGTCCGCCTCCCCCTCCCCCCACTTCTGTTTAGTCTTTGCAGTGGTGTAAATGTGTTCTATTGTAGAATCCTATTACGGCCACGCTACACCAGGCTTTTCGCGCACAAAACCGTTTAATTTAGGTCCAGTCCTATTTTTAAAAAATGCACCCGCGGGCCACGCGTTTAGGCCAGGGTAAACGCGCGAGAAAAGCCTGGTGTAGCTTGGCTGTAAGTCGAAGCATATAGGCGATGATGGAATGGAAACTCAGAAATAAAAATAATTTTAAAAGATTTTCTTTTTTTAAATATATTTTGAAATGACAAGCTTCCTTTCGTGGCTTTTCAGGATGGAAGTAGTTAAAGACTCTATAGCATTCGAAGATGATGGAATAGTTATTCCAAATATGAATAAAAAAAATCCCCAAAATGCAGTTATATCCAAAATTTTACCACGCACACGCACACACACACACACACACACACACACACACACACACACACACACACACACACACACACACACACACACACGCTGCTATAAGCAATATGTCAAATTGACAAATGACCTTTTTTCCCTTTTTTTTGGTATTCAGACAGCCAGCAATGGGTAGAATTTTTGTTTTGTCTCTGTGACACATCTAGGGGCCACAATCTGCATTCAAGGGTTTTCCTAGAAGCTTTGTCATTGGTCGATTTCCCTGTCTACTTCCTGATTGGTTAGTCATTGCGACCGGGTTTTTTTCTGATATGGTGGAAGAGTTTGTCTGGCATTACACAGACACCTGCACACACACACCTACCTGGTCTCCCGGGTGACCAGGAAGAAGCTGTCATCGGGGGCGTCGATCCAGTTGGGTCGTCTCTTGCGCATCATCACTCCTCCCCTGCCGCCTCCGCTGCTACTGCGCCCGTTGTGCTGCGGGAAGCCGACTCATTAGGATCACCAATCAAGGGTACTTAAAGGTGATTAATTAGCAATCATTGTGGTGGTGCCCATTCCAAGGATAGGAGCTGGCAGTGGTGGAAGGAGGAGTACTCCGATGTTTTACTTATTTAAGTAAAAGCAGCAATACCACGATATATAGAAATGCTGCTATTGCTTAATAAATCAAGAGTAAACTAGGGCTTAAAGGGATAGTTCAGTTTTTTTAACTTAAGCTGTATGAAATACTTATAGTGGTTGCAACTGTAATAATTGATTGTCCGAGTCCTGTGGTGGGAGTACTGCTCTGGTTTTGGTGAAATATTAAGTAGTTCCGGTGGGGCCACGCAGTATAAAAGTAAATTAATTCACAAAATGAACGTAATTTGTATTGTTGACCTATTTCTAAAATATTAGTGCAACTCTTGTTCAACTTTGACCCCTCTATCACATGGAACTATTTTTTGGGGCGTAGTGATATGGACACAAAAAACATAGTTCCGTGTGATAGAGGGGTAAAAAATGAACGAAAGTTGCAATCATATTTTAGAAATAGGTCAACAATACAAATGATGTTAGTTTTGTGGATGAATTTACTTTTAATGTGTGGCCCCCTGTGCTCCCCACAAAATGACCGGAACTACTCAATATTTCACCAAAACCAGAGCAGAACTCCCACCACGGGACTCGGGCAATCAATGAATACAGTTGTAACCACTATATTAATGGCAAGTATTTCATATACAGCTTAAGTTAAAAAAAATTCTGAACTATCCCTTTAAGTGGTTAATGTGTATTTTCGGAATAATATTAATAATCTAAATCTACAAAGTCACTAAATGTTTCAAATAGTCGTAGTGGAGTAAAAAAGTATGACAAGAATAAAGTGTTGAGAATTTGACATGCTCAAGTAAAGTACAAGTATTTCAGAATTGTACATAAATGTACTTCTTTGCTTCTTTCCACCACTGAGACCCCCTTTCCACCGGTTGGTTCCCAATGGGAACCGGTTCAGTTCTTTTTGGTTCTTAGTCCATGAGCCAAAGCTCCACAATTGGTGGGAAAAACTAGACCAGATCAATACAAGTACATTAATACATGATAATCCTTCCACAGTAGTAGCTTTTTCATATTTTCGATTATTTTGCATATTTTCCTACATAATGCATCATTTGCATATTTAAAAATGTAACATTTGTAATACAATAAATCATTGTCTTCGTGTAAGTACTCAATTGGGGAAGTTTCATGGTGATAACAATCTAATTTAGGTATGGTTTTATACGTTCCAATTTTGGAGCACTGGCTCATGGACTAAGAACCAAAAAGAACTGACAGGGGCCTGTGAGCTTGTTAGCCTGTAAGGTTGTTGAAGTGCATTGTACCCACCAGAACAGGGCCGGCTGTCGAACCAGGGTTATCTGTAACACAAGAGCAACAGCATAGATAAGAGAACCGCCACAAGGGGGGAGTAATTTCTGCTCCCAGGGCGGGGAGGGTAATTATTTGCTCTTACAGCTTCGCCCAGGGTGATGGCTGTTCAGATGGCTTAGATGAGTATACACAAGGGGGAGCTGTTAACCACATGAACTTCTGAGACAAACAAAAACTAGCAGATCCACAAGGTCAGTAATATAACACGGCTCATTTCCGCCAACAGATTTGGTGTGGACTCTGTAGAGGACAAAATGGAGGGGTCCAGTTATAGACCCCTGTGGGTCCCCGGTCAATGAAGTACTTAAAGTGGGTTGACCACTTTCAACAGGGTATCTTTGTTTTGGGAATAGGAGTGACACGACTGTACAAATGATAGAATAGGACTTACGGTAAGTGTCTTGCTCGGGGACCCTTCATTTGACACGCATACTGGGGAGGTCATGCTGGCTACTTTCCGACAGTGATTCTCAAACGTTTAATATTTCATAGAGCCCCGGTGTTGTATGCATTGGTCCACGTTAGGGAATTCACTTCTAGTCATTTTTACTAGTTGACTAGTTGCCTAGTTTACTAGTCGACTAGTTGTTTAACTACCTATTATGTAGAAAATAAAATAAATTAAAAAATTTAATTTTTAATAAATATTTGTACATTGAAAAGCTGTGTACATGGTGACTATAACTATAATCTACCTGATCTTGAGGCCTACAAAATCGGGGGAAAAAATAAAAAAAATAAACTTTTTTTTTTCTTTTCTTATCAACTAGTCAACTAGTACCAACAAGGTCGACTAGTTGCTTAATGCCCGTATAATGCTATCTCCGAGAGTGTACAAGGGGGGGCTACTATTTGTACACTCACAGAGTTACGGACCTGTAAAGGTCTGTTTGGTTCCTATCCTGTCCTCGGTCCCCCCCACTTTGAGAAGCACTCCTAGACTGATCTACTGCCACCCAAGGGGTATACGACGTATGAGTAATCTCATGTCCGCATGCAGGTTATACCTGAGCGTCTCTCAGGCTCGGCCCTGCTGTGATGGTGGTAGCTGCGCTTTCCCAGCATGCCGTGCGGCCCGTGGGGGAGCGAGGACAGGAGGCGGCGAGGGGGCGGAGCCTGCAGGCCCGGAGTGCGGTGGGAACGGGGAGCTTGGGCCGCTGGACGGGACTCTGAAAACAAAAACGACACAGACGGGACACGTACGGTACGACCGTCTACTGTTAAAGGTTTCGTGACGTTCACTTTCATTTATTTTAGCTTTTATGACCTCAATTGCACGCCAAAAAAAACCCTGCACTTTGAACATTCAGTGGATTTTCTGTGGTCTGGGGTTTTCTCTGTGTGTTCTGAAGCCTTTTGAGCCACAATGGAAACAGGCAAAACAGTGAAAACTGTGACATCTGCTGGCAAATCCCATTGACATATTATGTGGGATTTGCAGGCTGTGACATCACAAACAGCAGGAAAATCAGAGCACTTGTTTGAGCCAGAAAACCCCAGACCACAGAACAACTACTGAATGTTAAAAGTTCAGGTTTCTTGGGTGCAATTATTGAACAAAAAAAATATATATATATATTACAAAACCTTTTCTTTTATGTCACAATTCCCTTTAACTGCATCTGCAAAACATCAAAATGTCTGTAATACCAAACCAATCGATACCAAACAAAATCACACTCGGGTGAAGTGGTAGTGAGGGGCGCCCACTGTGGCTGCCACATTACTTAAAGTAAAGTAAACATTAAGTCCATGGACACATGGCGGCACGAGAGAGGGGCATGTTTTTGATGGCCGCTAGCCCTCCTATGCCCAGCTTTGTGTGTCTGTGACAAAAAGTGGGGACAGAAAAGCGAGGACGCCAAAAGTAATCGACTGGATGTGACGATATATGATGATAATAATAAGAGCGCCCCTCACTTCACACCCGTGTGATTTAAACTGTTTGGAGGCAGTCGGGAGGATGAACTTGGAAGCCAAGTCTATGGACTTGATGCTTAAAGACAAGCATTAAGTCCATAGACTCGGCTGCCACCTGACATCATGGGATCCGATGGAAATTCCCAAAAGAGCATTAAAGTCCGACATGCGGGAACAACGGTCGGACTAGCGCTCTGCACATCTGCACATTTCGAAGGCCCTGCTGAAGCCCAATGCCGATTTGTGGCCTATCCACATTGGAGTTAACCTGACGCCGCCAGATGGGGCAGCAGAGAGTACACTAGGTTCCAGCGGCAGCTAGAGGCGGGATCAAGGCATCAAGCCATACACAGTGCTGCCTTGATCCCGCCTCTAGCTGCCACTGATTGGCCAGGCCGTTTTGTGGCCGGAGCATCTAGTCTGCCTGAGAGTTCCCAGATGGGAGCAGGAGGGGGGAACCCAGTGTACACTCTGCTGCCCCATCTGGCGCAGAGATTTGTATCGCATTCCTTAAGCGCCTTGTTCAGACTGTATACAACCAATCTGGCTCCAATCTGGATAGGAAATCAGTCTGAACAGGGCCTTTAGGATACCTCTTTGGTCAAGCAAAAAAAAAGAAAAAATAATCCACCTTAACGCAGTTGAATCCTAATCAAGAGTTGCAGTTCTTTAGGGCATACATGGGCAACTGGTGACTCAGGGGCCACATGGGGCCACCTGGGGCCCCCGACTTCACTTAATGTGACCCTCAGGTTAATATGGGAATACTGATGTGTTCAAATTCCAAACATGCAAACATAACCCGCTATAATTACTAGTCATTAAACTATTAGTAGTTTAATGACTAGTATTAAAATGTTAGTCTTTTTTTTATGCCCAATGTATTTGTATTTAGTTCACATAACTAAGTTAACATAACTATAATTAAATTAAAATGTTACTTTTCAGGATTTCAAGCCCCCCCCCCCTATAATTTGGTTTGAGAACCAAAGGCTTCAGGCCAGGCTGGATGTGTGGAATGAATGTTTAAATGTGTGTGTGTGTGTGTGTGTGTCTGCGTGTGTGTGTGTGTGTGTGTGTGTGTGTGTGTGTGTGTGTGTGTGTGTGTATGCTACCAAGGTGTAAATTACCAAGGAACTGCAGCACGCTGGTCAAAGTGCTCCGTGGGGCCGTTCTGGTTTTTGGCAGTCGAGTCGCCTGACCCTCCGAAACCCTTAACATATCTAAACCAGATACACACACACACACACACACACACACACACACGCGCACACACACACACACAGGATCACAGATATCGTTTGGACTGCATCGTTGCATAAACTCATCTCCCTGGCCTTCTCTTGTCTCTGTTGAACACACATGGCTAACGTCTTCTAGGACTGTCAAATAACATCTGCACAATGAGAAACACACAGTTTGACCTGATAAAAGGGCCTCTCTTAAAAAAGGAACTCCATTCATAATTCAAATTCACATTTTCCTCGCACAGGGAAACCCATTCAGATGTAATTAATGCTAAGTGTTTTAATGACCTCAAGGTTGGGCACACGGTCTGCATTTAACCACTTTCAACCGTTCTCTGTACTTCGGGGCATGTCATTATTATAGGCACATTTCAACATTTCTACTAATGTTTTTTCTCTTTTTCAGATGAAAAAAAATCTACAAGCTTACAACAAACCGCTTGTAGACACTTCACTTCCTCATATGAAGAAGTAGGCTTAAAGGACTAGTTCACCCAAAGTAAATTACTTGTTTTCTATGAATTAGCCTACACACCCATGAAGCCGTGAATTGTTGTTGTATTCCTAAGTCAATAATTTGATGACCGGTGAGACTCAAATGGTCTCTCACTGACCGGTGGCCTGTTCAGCAGATTATTGGCTCAGGAATGAGACAAAAACAAAACAAAAAACAACAACAAGCTCCATGATTTCAAGGCTTCATGTGTGTTATTTTGGTGGTACACTACTACTTCAAGCGATTAATATCCCAACTTACTTATGAAGATGGTTTGACAGGAATACAGGACAGGAGTCTCTCTCACTCTCTCTCTCTCTCACACACACACACACACACACACACATACGCGCATGCACATACAGATAAGTACATGCTCACATGCACACCGCCGACCCCAAAGATAACGCTGTTAGGATAAAGTTGTCACAACGAAATGTGAGGGTTTCAATGGCAGCAGGCATTTTTGGAGGTAGAGTCCATGCTGGGGGAGGAGAGGCGTGCCTTGGCGGGGTCCCTCGGGAGCCAACAACAGCCAATCAGTGAGTGCGGTGGAGTTGATGGACAGGTACACAGACACATGAAAGCACAAGGACTCAGAGAAGATGGTTTCAGGTTTGTGACTTTATTGTAGGACTACTCTCACATTCACAGAGTGATGAGAGAGAGAGAGAAAGAGAGAGAGATAGAGAGAGCGAAAGTAGGAAAAAGATGAGAGATGGAAAATACTGCAAAAAACAGAGAAAAAGAGAGAGAGGCAAAGAGGAAAAAGGGGAAATGGCTCTGCATGGTAAGAAAAAACCCACCGATAAAACACAGTATGTCAGGTCTATACTGTATGAGACTGTAGGTAGGGTTTTCTGAGATGGTTGCCGGGGGCATTGGATGGATTAATCACATCACGAGAGGACGGATGCATGACGCCTCATTTATAATTCGTGGTACGAACGCGTCGCTCCACCAGAAAAAGAACTTTCGGCGAGCGGCACGTTCTATACGACGGTGTATAAATTAAGCATAATACTTGAACTTCAGTCGAGGGAATGAGCAATGAGAGGGGACTGATCACAAATGATCGAGCAGACATGAGATGTTTATGCATGATCCCGATTCCTGGTAGAAAAATGGACGTGACCGTGCCAGAGTCTCAACTAACAGCCGATTCGACCGTTATCATACCATCTTATGGGCCCAGTATGTCCCGTTTATCATCCATCTTATGGGCCCAGTATGGCCATACTGGCATACTCACCATAGCCTGGTCAAGGTTTCCCCCTGGTGGACGTGTCATTTCCAACTATTGTCGGCGCAACGCTCGGCACGGCGACTCGCTCGGCTAGCGGTGCCTCACGTAGCTCAAGGCCACCAGACACGGCGCGCCTCCGTCAGGACATCAGTGATAATGACAATCGCTGATAATGACATACTGAGACAGTGAGTATGCCAGTATGGCCATACTGGGCCCATAAGATAGATGATAAACGGGACATACTGGGCCCATAAGATGGATGATACCAGTCGAATGGGGTGCAGCAACTAAACTACAGCAGGGATGCAGTCACTGATCAACCATTTGATCCTCTTTACCCCCCCCGACTAAACTAACCTCTCCTATGCCCCATCCCTCTCACCCAGTCAAAGTCCCTTTACCCTCTGCCTTTCTTTCAAGTTTTGTCAGTCAAAGTAAAAAGGCCTTTCATAAGTACAGTGCCACCAAAAAAAAAACACACAAAACGCCAAATCACGCCCATCAAAAATGTACTCGTGTATGTACTATTAATTGCAGGAAAAAAAAGCCCTTATGCAAAATAGCTTAAAGTCTTCGTGAAACACACACATCTTGGCTAACATTACCATCAAGCAAAAGGCAATCATCCTTAGAATCTGATAGGCTGAAACATTCCTGGCGGAAACAATTGATTCCGTCATAAAGACAGCAAAGACTTTGGCTAGCCGGCCCCCCCAGGGGTGCTGTGCAAAATAGAGCTTCTCTTATTAAAATAATTTCTCCTACTCTCTATACCTACCTATATAACCTTTAGCAAATATACGGCTCAGACTACAATATTGGTTCTATCTTATTATTAATATCTGCTTGTTTGTAACAGGAAGAGCATTGAATAGGATGTGTGTGGTTTGGTGGCTGTGATTATGAGTCCATACATGTCTTTTGTGGTGTGTGTGTGTGTGCGTGTGCGTGTGCGTGTGCGTGCGTGCATGTGCGGGCATACTCCTATAGAGCGTCGCAGTCCCGCCCCCTACCATGGACCAGGAAATGAATCCCAATGCATTTTTCCCATAGACATTTCTTAAAGTATTTATTTAAAGACGGTTACGCCACAGACAAAGCCAACTCGAGTCGTGACAACTCATGACAACACAAACAATATTTTGGACCAAACAAATAATTACAAAGAAGAAAAACAAAAAAAAAAGTGTTGTTCTTTCTAATTATTCGTTTCTTTTCTTCTTTCTAATTATTTTTTCAGCCCCAAAAATTGTGTTTGTTGTCATGATTTGTCACGACTCGAGTTGGCTTTGTCCGCGGCGTTAAACGTCTTTAAATAAATACTTTCTGAAATGTCTATGGGGAAAATGAACGGAGAATCATTTCCTGGTCCCTGGTAGGAGGCGGGACTGCGACGCTCTATACGACAGCCCTGTTGTTGATGATGAAATGTGGCCTGTGTAGAACCACAACCATGGCTTTTGGTTTACAGCGAAGTCAAGACTGTAACAAAAACAGGAAAACACAAAACAAAAAGCAAAAAAAGCACGAATGGAAGAAAAAAATAATAATAACTCAAGAGTTATGAGGACAGGCAGTCTTTATTGGAAACAGGGTGGGGGGTGGGGGTAGGGAGAATACAAAAAAACCCAAAAATAATAATAATAATATAACAATAATAATAAAAACAGAGAGACAGACTGGGGAGGGGGGTGGGGGGGGGGGGGGGGGGGAGGGGAGAGGGGGGGTAGAGCAGCGAGGGGCGGAGGTTTGGGGGGCTGATGGATGGAGGGGCGGGTGCCGTCAGGGGTGAGGAGGGGATGCTGTGAGTCAGTATGTGTGTGTGTATGTATGTATGTCCGTGTGTATGTGTGTGTTGTGTGCGCACTGAATGTATGCCGGCGTGTGTGTGTGCGTGTGTTCACTGAATGTATGCCGGTGTGTGTGTGTGTGTGTGCGTGTGTGCGTGCGTGTGCGTGCGCTTGTGTCCGTAGGTGTGGCAGCAGAAGTTAGGAGGAATTGAAAGAGCTCTTACACTCTGCCTTTATGGCGCCACAGTTAATGGGCACAAAGGGGCGGCGCGCGGCCCGGCGCAGCCTGATGACGTCGCGGCACATGTGCCGGGCCAGCTTGGTGAGGCGGGTGGCCTGCAGCAGGAACGCCTGCTTGGTCTTCATGGACGACTTGGGGCTGCCGCTGTTACGCACAGGCACCATGTGGCTGGACTGGCGAGGGGCGTGGCCCCGGGAACGAGGCTCCTGGGTGGTGGTGGTGGAGGAGGGCGGGGGGAGGGGAGGGGGGGGGGGGCAGGTCGACGGAGCGAGCGAGAGAAAGGGAGGAAAGGAGGTGGGTGGGTGGGGGAGAGAGATGGAGAGATCAGATATGAATGAAAACGGTGTGGTTGTTTTATTGTATTAGGAGTTTACTGACATTAGGGCTGCACGATTTTGCCAAAGAAAAAAATTGATTAAAATAGATTTAAGCATAATTCCGGCTTCACTTTGTTTTTAGCCGAGGCGACGTTCACAGACAGTCCGACACACATGGCTCCTCGATGCAAAATGAAGTAATAAACAGTGTAAGGGACAGTAGGTATATCAGGGTTCCCCAATAGGCGGCCCGCGGGCCATTTGCGGCCCGCGGAGCGCCCCCTTGCGGCCCGCGGAAGAAGTTTTTTTTGGGGGGGGTCCCAGATATAAATGGCATTAAATGGGGGTCAGTAGCCTATGCATGTCAAACTGGGCATCCTTTTCAAATGGGGTCCTGCCCTGAAAATGAATTTTCAGGGCAAGACCTCGACCTCATGCGTGCGGACTCGGCCCCCAGCCTGGTACCCTAGTCAAAATATGGCCCTCGAGGAAAATTAATTGGGGAACCCTGAGGTATATTGATACGATTCTGTTGTGCTGTGCAGCAGCAGCCCGCAATGCTTCGCACTCTTCCCATTCGCTGCTATGCTTGTGTTTATTTTCCAGGTGCTGGACTCGTGTTGCAGTCTCTCACAGGCAACCGACATTTTGCAACTTTTACACACAGGGGACTAGTTTTCTCCACATCTGCAACGGAGAAGCGGAACTATTTTCAGAAGACAGACTTTGTCTTGCCTTTTTTTAGCAACAAAATCCTGGTTCCTGTCGCTCACCGTGGCATACATGTAAACGCTCCTTTCTTTCAGGTCTTCTCTCTGCGCGGCAGGAAGAGGGAGGAGGAAGTAACTACGGTAAAGCCCGCGGGCGAGTGTGAGAGAGATTACCCAAAATACCCTAGTTAAAGTGTTGTTTTTAATTTTTTGACATCATCCAAATAAAAAATTATAATAATCGCGATTTTGATTTAAATTCGATTAATCGTGCAGCCCTAAATTACATTAAAAACGTTTGTATCAAGTCAAGGGCCCCCAAATTGATATCTAGTATTTGGCTGCCGACCCCCATGTGAAAAGAGTAAATAAATGCATGCCAGGCACCCCCAGAAGAGAAGAGCACCCAAACCCCAGGCGGGTTTCCGATTTTGTCTGCTCAATTCATTGGTACGGTACAAACGGGACGAACCAACCGACTAGGCGAATATACTGTACATATTCAGGTCTAATTCATCATGGGGGCTCGAGCCCCGCCGCCCCCACGGAGTCTACATCACTGACACTGATCATCCTCTGTATCGCTTTTTTAACCTCATGCCATCTGGACAAAGATACAGAACCTTGCCATGGAAAAAAGGTAGGAGTTTTGTTCCCTCAGCCATCGCGGCATTAAACAAACTGCCCCGCCGATGGGATGGTTCCGTATACAGTGAGGACGTCATGTTTTTCTATCGTCTTGGTGTTATAGTGCTATGTGTTGTTTTTGATGGGGGTGTTTGAACAGACCGTGAAGACGAATATCCTTCGGGACAATAAAGATTATTATTATTTAGACCATGCTGTTTTTTAGATTAACACCTTGAGGGCCTGGACCTATTTAATCCATTAATAAAATGTGCGCATCATTTATAGCGCCCGGACCACTTTTACCGGGGGACCGGAAGTTGTTGTGAATGTCTGTGTAACAGCTAACAATAGCCACACCACTCTAGAGTCGATCGACAACAACGGGAGGTAAGAATAAATCTATCGCGACTAGCGACTGGACCGCGGAGCGCCGTCTAACACAGGATATTTTTTCATAATTAGACGGGATGATTTAGATTGCGAGTTATGAACGTTTTAAGATTTTCGTTTTCGTCCGCTAAACAGGCAGGGAACCTTTTCGATGACGTGTCACTGCAACACCGAGGATTGGGCAACAAGTGCTCCTAGGCTGTGGAGCGATGCGACCGGTTTTGAATCTTGATATCATTAATCTCAGTCCTATTTATCAATCTCCGTCTCGGGCAACTGACCGTGAACTTGAAGGTGATCTCCGTCTGGGGCCCTTAAACTGTTAATCTCCAACTAGTGTCTATAGGACTCTATTCTTTAGTTGGGCTGGCCTTCCTTATCCACACGCAGGATGGATGCAGCACGGGCATGTCTACGGAGCTTTACTCGGTAATCTCCCTTCTCACGTTCGCTCAAAAATCGTTTTAATTAGAAACCCTTTTAACCCATTTTGAGGCGGGAACCCCTTTTGGTGTCAGCATTATGTTATGCTTTAGCTATTGAAAAATAGCAGATCTACAAGCTCATAGCGCGCCACCGAGTGGCGCGCTACGAACTTGTAGGTCTGCTATTTTTGAAAAATCGAAGAACGACTGACATAGAAACATAGCTTTTTCAGAAAACTGTCAGGATGTAGAATACATTTTTAGAATCTGATCTCAGGTCAAAATGGGTTAACCGCCGATCCAAGGCCTGGTTTGCGTTATACAGTGCCTGCACTGTGGACCGAGGCAGGTTAAAAGAAGTCGATGTTATTTTTGACCATTGGTCTTGGAAAGGTCCTCAGACCCGACGTACCTTGGCATCCTTAATTTCCCGAAGGAGTCTGAAAAGGATTACGGCGAAAGCCCTTACCAGGTGTTGTTCCTGCTCTGAGATTTAGCCCATTATTTAATTTCCGTTTTGTTGTATTCTTGTAAATATCTTGGTGAGTAACTTCAGTAGTCCGTCATATGGCCCAGGCTGTGCCTGTAATTGTAATGTATGTAATATTGTAATGTATTGTAATGTCCTGTAATGTAGTTTATTTTTTTGTATTTTCTTTTTTAGAAATAGTTCGACTTATCCTTTTCTTGACCAGTTCCTTCTTGTGAAAGACACTCGGGTCTCAATGTTACTGTTTACTGGTTAAAAATGGCTCCTGGTCCACACCCCGTCCGCTTTAGAATAGGTTTTTAACGTTTGCTTTTAAAGTGAGAAATGGCCTTGCCTTTTCCTCACAGACCGTATTAACAATGTTGCCGCCATTGACTTAGATCTACGGCAATTGGTCCTTCATAGTGGTTATGATCGATCGAGTAGTAATGCTACTTACATTAGCACTGGGTTGCTAGGTGATGATGTAAACAGGGAAAAAAATAGTCCATCTTGATTGCCGCGCGCACACACACACCCACTGTTTGTTCCTTTCAAATGCCGTTATCTTGGATTCCTTGTCCCAGATGGCATTTCTGGTCAAAACAAGCTTTATTCGACGGTCCATATAGGCAAAGTAGTAATCGCCGCGGTAAGACTCGGAGCGAAAGAACAATATCCGACCCGTCACACAACACACATCGTAAGTTACATAAGTAACATCTGGTTCTGGTTTTTGGATCCTTCAAAATAAGGGTTGCGCGGGAAAAAATGATGGCCGGCACGGGTGAATGAATGAATTAATGCTGTCTGGAAAAGTTTACACTCTCCATCCAGAGCTCTAAGGTCGACCGACCAGCTGCAACTGACTCTGCTCACGACCAAAAAAATAAATCACACCCGTGTGAACCGAGTGGTGCAACTCCGTGTGGGGGTCCCCGGTGGGGTTGCGGCGAGCCGCCCCGCGTCCGAAATGGTCGAGAAATGACAGAGTGAGGCTTCATACACACATATCAGACGAACATGCTCTGTGCTGTCCATGTTTTATGGCCACCTCAATGCTTTTCCAATGGAAGTCACGTGGTTTGACCAAACAGTTGTGTGTGATGGGGGGAGGGGTGGCAATCAAACACCAGTGTTTGGTCAAACCACGTGACTTCCATTGGAAAAGCATTGGGGCGGCCATGAAACACAGGCAGAGCACAGCACAGTTGTTCTTTATGTGTGTACGAAGCCTGACCAAACAGTTGTGTGTGATGGGGGGAGGGGGGGCAATCAAACACCAGTGTTTGGTCAAACCACGTGACTTCCATTGGAAAAGCATTGGGGCGGCCATGAAACACAGGCAGAGCACAGCACAGTTGTTCTTTATGTGTGTACGAAGCCTTAGGCCCAGTTCACACGTACCAAACACCAATCAAGCAAATGTTTGGTCGTTTTTTTGGGGCCACCACAATGCTTTTCCAATGGGGGTCACATGGTTTGATCAAACATTTGTGTTTGATGAGGGGGGAGGGGCAGAACACCACCTGCAATCAGCAATCAAACACAAATGTTTGGTCAAACCATGTGACTCCCATTGGAAAAGCATTGTGGTGGCCCAAAAAAACAACCAAACATTTGCTTGATTGGTGTTTGGTACATGTGAATGAGGCCTTACTGTGTGGGGGAATTAGCATTTATCAGACACCTCTCTCTCTCTCTCTAATTAGCAGGCACCAGTGCAACACTATCTCTCTCTCTCTGTTTCTAGCACAACAGCACCACTTTTGCCCCTACTGGTACTCTAAACATAGGGACAGACATAGGGAGGACAGGTACGTGGACATAAGGACATTGCTGTTCCTTGGAGTGGATGCACAAACTCAAAAAAGGACTAGAGGTGACGGAGCCTTTGCAGCGGCTGCCCCGAGGCTCTGGAATAGCCTGTCACTTTATATTAAGAGTCCATAGACCTTTTTAAAATCACTACGAAGAAGACACACAGGCTATTTCTTCTCTCTGGCTTTTGAGCACAGCTACATTTGATACTCTCAACACCATTGATTTCACCTCATTTTTCTGACATGCCATATTTGAAACCAGTTTTTCCCCCCCCAATTGTTGCATGTACTTGTTGTACTCGTTTCTCTTGTTGTGTTGGATAGCACTTTGGTTGGTCTCGGTCATTTGAAACGTTCTCTAATAAATACATTTTGAGTTGAGTTAACCCATTTTGGGCGGGAACCCCATTGTGTTTTAAGCATTATGTTATACTTTAGCTATTGAAAAATATATTTGAAAAGTCGTGAAAATGTGGCACAAATCTTTGAATATATATTTCAGAGCGAACATTTTTAACTAAAATATTGGCTTCTGGAACTACATATTTTGAGATGGGGTCCGTGGCCCAATAGAGATAATTCTGGGGGTCCTTGACATGAAAAAGGTTGAGCACCACTGACAGAAACATGGGTTTTTCAGAAAGATGTTAGGATTTAGAAGCCTTTTTTTTTTAATCGACCTCAGTCCAAAATGAGTTAAACAAAGATTATACGTATACGATGATGTACGTAAATGTGGTTTTTTTGTGTATGCTTGTGATGTGTGTGGGTCTGTGTGTGTGTGTGTGTGTGTGTGTATTTGCAGGAGCTTACATTGGTTGTGAAGGGGCTTACATTGGTCGCAGCAGGACTCGGCGAGGTCCTCTCCTCCGGCACTTCCGCTCTGCTCGGCATCTTCAGGCCGCCGTACTTCTTCCAGTACATCCAGCAGGACACGCACAGCCGGCACTGCATGTTGGGCGGTCCCCACGAGTACCACTGGGCCGACTGCATCGCTGTCAACGTCAAGGACAACACCGGAGGTACAGCGGGTTACGCGCGATTCATACTCCTATTTTAGAGCCGAATAAAAGTCGGTTCGGCGCTGTAGAGCCTACAATGTGACGTCATTTGAGGTTCGGGGGGGGGGGGGGTACCGTCCTAAAGTCGGCTCTTCGGTGCTACTGAAAATGTCTGACGAGCCGAAATCATTTCGGCACTACAGCGCCGAAACAGCGGTAAAATAGGAGTATGAATCGGCCCTTAGAGAACCTCCATTTATTTCACTGCTCTCTCCTCACCCCCACAAATAATTACTGTTTTTGCTGCTGGACAGACACTGCAGTGTTTCCCCATTACTGTAATTAACCAACAGGCATGCAAACGGATTAGGGGTGAAAAATGTGAGAAGGATGCAAGGGAAAGACAGACCGGTTAGTGGGGAAGGTACTATAGAGGGTATGCGTGTGACATCATCATCAAACCAGGAAGTTATGCAGGAATGCCTACTGAGTGGCTAAAAACTACTTTCTGGCCTGGACAGCCCATACATACAAACAAAAAGTCATATCTAATTGCATTAAACGACATTAAACAATGTTAAACTCACTTTGCCACTCGATTTTGCCATTCACTTTATGCATGCGCATACCCTCTATTACTGTAGGTATGAGGTCTGTCCTGTCTCTCCATTGGTAGAAGGCTACTGGCTATGGCATGTACACCGTCTATAGAAACAGTCCGCACTCACAGGGTGGACTTTCTTTCAATGTCATTATTTACCGCAGCAGCAGCAGTCTCTGACAAACGGACGCGTTTTGGCTACTACATCATCAGCACACTACACGTACACGTACACGGTGCCATTATCACGTCAGACGTTCTTCCTGTGCATGTCTGTCAACAATGTGCCAGCAAAGACTGCAAAGCAATTGCGGTTCTTTAACATCGAATTTCATCCTCAAATTTCAGCTGACCTGCTGCCAGCTGCATTTAAAAGCACAGCATCCACTTGCTTCACTACAACAAATAATGCATCTTTTCCTCCTCAAAAACTCATTCTGCAAGTAATACTCTAGGACCTGGCTAAGATATGTATGCGCTTCATTTAGCGGAGAATATCTCAACTGTTCTTGGCTAATATGACCGCTGCAAACAACGTGGGAACTGTGAAAAATTCTCTATCCGGGGCGAAATACCCGGAAATGACCACACCAGACACCTACTTCAAACATGGCTCTATCTTCTAAACTGAGATGCTCAAAATGTTCAGAATACTCATGTTAGAATACTCTATAGACCATATGCACACGGCGGTCATCTTTCCTCAAGTTAATGGCAGGGTGGAAACTAGCCGCAATTTGCCAATGACTGCCCATACATCTAAACAGACAAAGTCCTATCTAATTGTATTAAATGATGTCAAACTCACTAAAATCGCAGCTGTACGAAAAGCTTGAATGATGCTCTTTCTATCTGCAAAGTGTTTGTTTCATAAAAGTCCACCATAGACATGTTATGAGCTACTTTGTCAAAAAAGAAGCGCTCCCTTTCAGAAACGCAACATCCTGCTGCCTCCTGCATTATGTGCAAATTCAAAACAGGTGATACGCAGGGCTGTTGAGTGATTAATCAATGAGCGCTTCCAAACTCCAATACTTTGAGAAAAAAAATCACCTGCACGGAATTTCTTGACATAAAGTAGCTCATAACATGTCTACCGTGGACTTTTATGAAACAAACAATTTGCAGATAGAAAGAGCATCATTCAAGCTTTTCGTACAGCTGCAATTTTAGTGAGTTTGGCATAATTTAATACAATTAGATAGGACTTTGTCTGTTTAGATGTATGGGCAGTCATTGGCAAATTGCGGCTAGTTTCCACCCTGCGATTAACTTGAGGAAAGATGACCGCCGTGTGCATATGGTCTATAGAGTATTCAAACATAAGTATTCTGAACATTTTCAGCATCTCAGGAAATCTGTCGCACAAACAGTTTAGAAGATAGAGCCATGTTTGAAGTAGCTGTCTGGTGTGGTCATTTCCGGGTATGTCGCCCCGGATAGAGAACTTTTCACAGTTCCCACGTTGTTTGCAGCGGTCATATTAGCCAAGAACAGTTGAGATATTCTCCGCTAAATGAAGCGCATACATGTCTTAGCCAGGTCCTAGACTAGTATGAACCATTCCATAACTAATAAGCATCGAAACACGCATCACTGTTTCACTTTGAGTAGGAACAGCTCGCAATGACACCGTGTGGCCAAAGTGGGTGTCCAGCGGTGCCACAGAATCCGTTTAACCACTGTTAAACCCTCTATACTTTGTAAGACGGACCACCAAACCTCCATGCCAAAAAATAGCAGATCAACAAGCTCACAATGCGTCACAACGTGGCACGTTGTGAGTTTGTAGATCTGCTATAGAGCGTCGCAGTCCCGCCCCCTTTCATGACGACGCCAGGCCCAGGAAATAATTCCCCAATCCATTTTTCCCATAGACATTTCAAAAAGTATTTATTTAAAGACGGTTACGCCACGGACAAAGCCAACTCGAGTCGTGACAACTCATGACAACAAACACAATATTTTGGACCAAACAAATAATTACAAAGAAGAAAAACCACAAAAAAAGTGTTGTAACCTGCCGTTTTTTTCTTCTTTCTAATTATTTGTTCGGCCCAAAAAATTGTGTTTGTTGTCATGATTTGTCACGACAAGAGTTGGCTTTGTCCGCGGCGTAAACGTCTTTGAATAAATACTTTTTGAAATGTCTATGAGGAAAATGAACGGAGAATCATTTCCTGGGCCCTGGTAGGGGGGCGGGACTGCAACGCTCTATTGTTGGTGAATGTTCACCCCAGAATAGGGATGCTGGGGTTCAAGTGGTTCAATGTTAGCTGCTCCTAATAATTAACTACCATCAAGCCAGTGTGCAAAAGTAGGTCAAATCAATTATGCTGTCACTCCGAGTCAGAGCCGGTCTGAAGCACACTGGCCGACTGACCAGCTCTACTTGAACCATAACATGACATGTAGTGTTGGATCTTTCTTCAGCCAATTGAAACGTAGGCCTACTCTCTCCATGTTCTCACCTCAAAACACTTATTATTTCTTAAAATCGACCAGATCACAGACGGAAAAGTGTGTGTCAGTCTGTAGCTTAAGTAGGCTAGATTCACTTACTCCACTGAACGAAGCCAGCTGCAGGTGACCAGCACTGCAAATCAGGGCCCGCAAATCACCCTTGATAATACTTCATTGGCAGGTATTTGCTAATTTTGCTTGTTAAACGCAACATTTTATTAAAGTAGCTTTATAAGCAATAATATGTCAACATTTTTAGCCCGCAATGAGTAAAACGCTTTGTCATTGGTCGGAAAAAAAAAACCCCGGTTGAAATCAGGAAATAGACCAATGACAAAGCTTCTAGGAAAATCTTTGAATGCAGATTGCGGCCCCTAGGTGTGTGAGACTACATTTTTTGGGAGCGTTTTACCCATTGCTGGCTGTCTGAATACCAAAAAACAAAAAATTGGTCATTACAATTTGGACATATTATTGCTTTAAGACAAGACAAATGGAAATGTTTAATAAAAAAAAATACCGTTTGTAGGGGCAGCCCCGTTGAGTAGGTTAACCGAATATCCCGCGCACACCCCTACCTAAGGGTAACACTTCATTTCCTGGATGTCTTTATTTTAACAGACTTAGAAGAATAAAACTGATTACGTGATTATACGTGGTCTACTCTACAGTGACATACTGTAAATACTGTATATACTATACTAGGCACCACACACACTGCTGCTCACAGTGCTCCACTCTCTTCTCCTCTCCGCCACTAAAAACATTTTGCGGGTCTTGTCACGGCGTTAGCTTGAATATATCACAAGAGCCTCAGTGACCAGATTGAAAACTAAAACGGCAGGATTGCTCTTTGAAAATAGTTCACATTTGAGGCAGACAAACAAGGAAAGGCATAGGACACGTTAAACACGAAGGGGGTCTCGCAACTCACTGTAAGAAAACAAATCTAATTTTATTCACAGCATGAATAAACTTGAAAGTATACTTGGGGAAAAAAGACTGCAAGGTCAAAACGTTGTACATTTCTGCTGTGAACACAATTTGAGCTTTTGAAGCGAGTTGCGAGCACCCTTCTTGTTTTTCATGAGTCTATTTTTGCAGTTTGGCTCGGCACCAAGAAACGGAAGACGTGCGTAATTTTTTCTTTGTGCGTTACTAGCAAGCCCATTACGAAAGCGATGCTACAGAGCAGCAGTGCCATCCAGGCAAAAGACCAACACCCCAAACTCTCAAAGAATCTCAGTCAATTTCGGACAGTGTTGCCATTCATCTGAGATGTGTAAACTGAGATGATGTATGTACTACGTAATTCCTGTGATGACAGATAAAAAGCCTGCGCGCGCACGCGCACGCACGCACGCACACGCACACACACACACACACACACACACGTAACTCACTGTAACAGCTCTCGCAAGCTCTGCCCCCTCCTGTCGTCGGCGTGTGAAAGGCCCCTGGTCCCGCCCCGTTTACCGTCGCCATCTTCCCATTGGTCACTGAGATCTGGTTGGGGTTGGGCTTATTACTGTGAAGACAGCAGAGGAACGACGATAATAATAAAACGGACCCGCCGGCCTTCTGCGGGGGCCGTTGAACACACATTAAATATGCATATACAATACTCTCGACTGCAGTCATTCTCACGATACAATAATGACGGCATAATTAAGTAATTAAGACCATTTGGCACACATAAAAGACACTTACTATGTAGGGATGTAAACCTGCTTCAGCTTGCTTTCCGCTTCTGCCGCCTTCAGCCGTTTCTGCAAGACAAAAGAAAAACATTAAGATTAGTTGGCTGCCACAGACCAGTGGGCACTAATCAATTGGCCTTAATTAGAAAGTTATAACTTTTAGCTTAATTACTACTGGTTACAATGCTCTGTTTTCAGGAAAGAAAAATCTGAAATGCTGGTTCAAGCAAGTCAGCGTGACCCTCAGGTCCCTAAATTGTCTCTAATTAGATCGCTAAAATAGCAGCTCTACAAGCTCACAATATTGTTCTGATGCACCATGTTGTGGGCTTGTAGATCTGCCATCTGCCCAGCGCATACAGGGCTCAAGTGGATAATAAATACTGTATAATTGCTCTCACCTGCTGCACATATCTGTCTGTGGTCTTCCACATGTAGTAGTACTCTATGATGCTGGTCAGAGACTTCCATGGCAGCTACAACCAACGAACGAAAGAAAGAAAGAAAGAAAGAAAGAAAGAAAGAAAGAAAGAAAGAAAGATGGAGGAGGGACAGAGTGAGCAGAGAGATGAAAGAAAGAGGGGGGTGGGGGTGGAGACAGAGAACAAATTAAGGGTATTAATAACTCGTGTTCTCGCCATGCGGGTGTGAACGCCTTCATGAATATTCATGAGCAGGCCAGAGAGGGAGATGACTGCAGGATGGAGGCTGAACGGTTAAGTACGGCTCGGTCTGCCAGTACCAGACCAAGACCCACATTCAGTCCCGAGTGACAGTGTTACATTCATTCTGAAGGGTACAAAATGTAACCAAAGGGACCCTTGGGCAAGGGTCACCCTAAATGTAGCCTCGGAAACCCAGACGTTTTTATTTCCAGGGAGGAAAAAAAAGTCTGGGTCCGAGTCCACTTCAATTCGGCATAGAGTAGCGCAAACGTCGCTCACTCTCTGCTGATTTCTGATCGTCTGCACCTTTGTTAAATTGACACACACGCACACATGTACACACACACACACACACACACTCCTCTCTCTCTCTCTGTCGCTCTAAGTAATTAGTCTCATGTCGCGCAGCTGCGCATAGTTTCTCCCGGCGGATCCTGCCGGGAGCAGCCTATGCCATAAAAAGCATAGGTGAGTTCCAGGCTACCCTAAATGGTAAATGGTGCATTTATATAGCGCCTTTATCCAAGGCGCTTTAAATAGATTGTGCATTACATTCACCCATTCACACACACACATTCATACACCGATGGCGACGGAACCCATGCAAGGTACCAACCAGCACATCGGGAGCAATTTGGGGTTCAGTGTCTTGCTCAAGGACACTTCGACAGTAACTCTGCGGGAGCCCGGGTTTGAACTGGCAACCTTACGGTTACCATCCAGCCACTCTACCCCTGAGCCACCGTCGCCCCGGGTGACCCTCAGAGTGTAAGGAGAATTCCAGACCAGTGCTTTTCTTACCGTAAACCAGTGGTCCTTGAGAGGGTTTCCAGGTGGTCCCCAGCTAAATGATGGAGTTGGTAACAAAATGTACCCTTATAGACCTTTTAACTCATGAGAGCGTAAAATTAAACCAAATGGACCCGTAAGTAATGTTACACAATTGGCAAATGTAGAATTGTTATTTTGCCTGTTGTGTCTTATTGTGGACAAAATCTTATGAGACAACAAAATATTCTACGATTTGGGTCCAGGAGGCTAAATCTCATCAAATGGCTGGTCCGTGGCTCGAATGCAGAATTAATAATGGACCCCGATGTAAAAAAAGGATTGAAAACCACTGCCGTAATCTGATAAAAGCGGTACCAGTGATAAGAAGCAGACCGCACGCTCAGTGCATGTGTGCTGGGTCTAAGGCTCGTTCGCCTTGTTATAGCAGCCCCGTTGGGGGAAAAAAACGTTGGTCATTATGAAAGACAAAAAAAAATTCTGAGCGATCAAAATAAGCGATTTAGCCTAAGACCCGCCGCCCACGGTCGGAGCCGCAGTGGGCTCGGGGTGGAGTTATGATATTTTTCACCTGTACCACTCGTTCTGGGGTAAAAGAACATCGGATTAAAGTAAGAATATGGTTGGTCCAGAATTCTCCTTTAACACATTTAGGCCTGACCTCAAACATTTTAAAAAATCTTCTAAATCCTCCAGTTTTCTGAAATAAATATTTGCACGATTTTTCAAAAATAGCAGACCTACAAGCTATGAGCTTGTAGATCTGCTATTTTTCAATAGCTAAATTATAACAACCAAAAGGGGTTCCCGCCCAAAATGGGTTAACACATTCGTGTAGAAACGTCATATCTATTCCAACCGATGGGTCCAGTGGACATGTACACACGTCTTAGCGCTTTTTCATTGATATCAATTTTAGGGGGGGGGGGGTTGGCCTCTCCTTCTGCACCATACTCGTCTCTCTCCTAATCTAGGGAGCTCTCCGTGGTTTTGACCACATGGGCATACTTCTGTCTTCAACATGCCTCTCGTTTAGAATCTTAATACTTCTAGAGAGACTTTATCGTAATCATCGCTGAGGTAAGCAAGCAACATTATGCCTCCCGTTTTTTTGTACGGAACGGAAGGGGGGGGGTTCCTATTTTGAGAGAAATCCCAGCGCTCAATGTGTTAAAAGAACACGATTTTACAGTGCGCACGCACGTACACACACACACACACACACACACACACACACACACACACACACACACACACACACACACACACACACACACACACACACACACACACACACACACACACACACACACACACACACACACACACACACACACACACACACACACACACACACACACACACACACACACACACACACACACACACACACACACACACACACACACACACACACACACACACACGGCTTGAAATGTGTACCCGCGCTCTAGTCTGCAAAAAAACAATTGGAGCACCAACAATATACATGTGATGTACATTTTATTTTACAGATAAGAAGAATTGGCACTATAACCGTAGTTTCCAAGTTAACATAAAACAGTGAACGCCTTAAATAAGTCTCATGACAGGTCACCACTGGGGCTTTATGCAATATCCTGGGCTCAGGATTTAACCCTTTCAGGGCAGGAACCCCTTTTGGTGTTCTAAGCATTATGTTATACTTTAGCAGCTATTGGAAAATAGCAGATCTACAAGCTCATAGTAGCGCAAATCATGAAAATGTGGCGCAAATCTTTGAATATATATTCTTTCAGAGCGAACGTTTCTAACTCAAATCTTTGCTTCTGGGGGGGGGTTCCTGGAACAACATATTTTCAGAGGGGGGGTCGGCGGCCAAATACATAATAATATTTGGGGTCCTTGACATGAAATAGGTTGAGATTGAGAACGACTGACATGGAAACATAGGTTTTTGAGTGGTGCAACCACTCAATGTCCCTATGTCCGTCCCTATGTTTAGAGTACCAGGGGGCACCGTTGCACCACTCACTTCAGATTGGTCTGATTTTTCAGAAAACGGTTGTTGTTCTTCCGGCTGTACTGTGGTCTTCCACACGGAGAAGAGAGAGAGACGTAGACTAGGGACTAGAGAGTCCCTCCTCCATTCATCTCTCCAACGAGACAGAGGCATTGAATTTCTCCAGAGGCTGACCCCCCCCCCCCCACCCCACCCCCCGACTCTAATCAGATCGTCAACTGTGTTTTCATTTGTTCCTCCCCTCCCTGTGATAGTCCATAAAATAACTGGAATTGTATTGCCATTGTTTTATGTCCACAACAACAATGTAAGCACCATTAGAATAAAGGGTGTGCTTCTGTGCAAAGTGCAAACCCTAAAGCATAGATAAAACAGCGTGCCTCCGCAGAAACGTTTTGCGAGGAGAGAATGATGGATCGATAAACGTTGGGCCGTTGCTGGTATACTGGTAAATAAATGGTGCATTTATATAGCAGCCTTTCTCGAACAGCATATACGGACGGCATTATCCCATTTTGACCCGAGATCAGATTCTAAAAATGTCTTCTACATGACTACATCCTGACAGTTTTCTGAAAAAGCTATGTTTCTATGTCAGTCGTAAAGAATAGCAGACCTACAAGCTCGTAGCGCGCCACTCGGTGGCGCGCTATGAGCTTGCAGATCTGCTATTTTTCAATAGCTAAAGCATAACATAATGCTAACACCAAAAGAGGTTCCCGCCCAAAATGGGTTATATACACCTTATTCACACACCGATGGCGGAGGAGGCAGCTATGTCAAGGTACCAAAGTGCTCGTTGGAAGCAGTAAGGGGCCGGGGGGGGGGGGGGGGGGGTTCAGTGTCTTGCTCAAGAACACGTCGACGCAAAGCCAGGATGAGCGGGACTAGGCGATTTTAGGCTCTCCCAGCAGGGGGGGTACTAAACACTTTCTGGGTACACATCTGTGAGAACTCATTCTCAATGGTTAAGTTATAGAATATAAACAACTAAATATGCAAGAAGACAAGTACTTATTTTTCTAGACCATATGATGTATTTACTCATTTTGGAGCATACTGTGACTCAGCATGTGAGTCAAAGCATACTTTGACTCAGCATGTGAGTCAAAGCAACCAAAAGGCATGGCTCCCCCATATCTTGCAAGTATGATCAAACCCTACAAACCCTCCCGCTCACTCAGATCAGCCAACACAGGGAAGCTGGAAGTATCCTCACTAAAAACGCTGCAACAACGCTCCACACGTCCCAACTCTTCTCCCTTCTGGCTCCAAAACTATGGAATGCACTTCCCCGTTACAGTCAGAACTGCAGCATCACTCCCAATCTTCTGCCGTAGTCTGAAAACCCACCTTTTCAGACTCCATCATGGCCCATAGCACTTGCTACCCCCTTAGATAGCACTTTTTGTAGACTTAGATAGCATTTGATACAGACTTATAGCATGTTACGTAGACAGCACTAGAATTGCATTGTATGTAGTCATAGCACGTCATAGTACATATGTATAGCATAGTATAGTATGTATAGTTTATATGTATAGTTTCATTATATAGATATTCCACAGTTACGTTCTTAGCTTACACATATTTCATGATAACTACTTTTCATGTATGTGATGTATTGCCATGCTTTTTGTTCTTGCTTAATTTAAATCGCTCTGGATTAAGAGCATCTGCTAAATGCCTAAATTGTCATGTCAATGTCAATCATGTAACGTTGCAATTGACAAAATATATTTAACTTTTCTTTTTTTTGCCACCAAGGGGGTCACGTGTCCCCCCCCCTAAAATCGCCTATGAACGGGAGGATCATCAACCCGATCATCAAATCTAGCGTCATAGGTTTGATGATCAAGTCCATATAGTCAAGTCCATATACTAGGTAAACCAGAGATCTATAATCAAGTCTCAATGGTATAATATCAAAAGTATCTATAAGCTGTACATTGAAACTACACACACTAGGATGCCAAGTCTAAATTAACCTGGCATCTGTCTACAACATAACACGCTATCTGAATTCTATTTTAGCCTATTGCATAAGTCCCAAACTCTATCTCCTCAACCACTGCAACTGGTTATTATGGACGGAACAGAAAGGACTGCTTTTGCTACGTTGTGCCGTCGAGCAAACTAACCAACTACACAAATTACATACAAAAATACAAGATGGCACCTACTGGCCTGGGCCGTGGCTCAGCGGTCCAGGCACCTTGGCTGGTAATCCAGTCTGGCAGTGTGCCGTGGGTTCGACTCCCGATCCCGACGGCCTTTACTGCATGTCTTCCCCCCATCTCTCCCCCATTTCCTGTCAGCCTACCGTCTGTCCCTTCATAAAATATATAAAATAAAGGCGAAAGCCAAAAAAAAGAAAACATTTACAAAAAAAAAAGATGGCACCTACTTTCCTACAGAGAGCCTACCGTCGAATCAATCACAAGCCAGGCACATTACCGAGTTAAGCCTATACTAACTGGCAAATGTACAGCGAAGGCGCGCCTCGACTCAGGGGAAAAACATTAAACAAGGTTGCACCGTCCGGAACAATTATTTGCACTCGCACAAACGCTCCTTATAATATTTCGAGGTCACACATATTACATTTCAGGAGCACGTGTGACCAAAACAGTCAACCAGTAATATGTAATGTAATAACAATTCATGATGAGCACCTGGCTTTTTCCCCACAGCCACAATATAACAATTTAGGCCTTTAGCAGACGCTCTTCTTACTCCAGAGTGACTTACAGTAAGCAGGGTAAACATGAAGGTAACGCATTCAAATGCATAGAAATAGTAATCTAGCGTCATGGGTAAACCAGGGACCTATAATCAAGTCTCAATACTATAATATCAAAAGTATCTATAAGCTGTACATTGAAACTACACAGACACTAGGATGCCAGGTCTAAATTAACCTGGCATCTGTCTACATAACACGCTGAATCTGAATTATATTTTAGCCTTTGCATAGGCCTGCAAGGTCATCAAGGCTAGGGCAAGTGCTGCGGGCTAAGGTGGAGTCTGAATAGGTGAGTGTTCAGATTACTGAGTCGCAGTTCTTCCTCAGGTCGGACACACACACACACACACACACACACACACACACACACACACACACACACACACACACACACACACACACACACACACACACACACACACACACACACACACACACACACACACACACACACACACACACACACACACACACACACACACACACACACACACACACACACACACACACACACACACACACACACACTCACAAAGTCTTGTCGGATGTCGTTGAAGTCTTTGCCGTATTTCTCCAGCGCCTCCTCGAACATGCCGGCCTCCGAGGCGCTCCACTCCTCCATCTCGTCCCTGCAGAGCACCGGGCCGCCCGCCGGCACCAGCACACTCAGCGCGCTGGACAGGTCGTAACCGTGGCGATGCAGCGTGTCCATCGCGTGGAACTGCGAAAGTTGAGGGGAGAGTGCAAAGCAGAGGAGAGGAGACGCCGGGTCGCTTACTTTCGATTGAATCCCTGTGCAATGTGTGCATGAATCCTCTGTGGCATGGGCCTGCCTGTGTGTGTGTGTGTGTGTGTGTGTGTGTGTGTGTGTGTGTGTGTGTGTGTGTGTGTGTGTGTGTGTGGCTAAATAGCTGGCTAAATACTGTTCTGTCTCAGCTATTATGGCAGTCTGTCTATCTGGCGCTGTTTCATTTATCCCTAGGTGGCTTAAAAAAAGAAGAAAAAAAAGGAAAAAAAACATCCTGTCTAGTAGTGTCAAGTAATAGTATGTCATCAATGTGCTATCTTTTTTTTCCTCTGTGTGTTAAGCATGTGCAGCAGTTATATCTGGTTGGACCATATAATGTAACCTAATTCTGATCAGTGTTTGGGTCTATTTTATTGCGCCTCTTGTGCAGATCCAAATGTGTGTGTGTGTGTGTGTGTGTGTGTGACTCACCAGTGTGATATCTCGCGAGGCCGCGGCTGCACTCATGTGTAAGCTGGGCTGTCGGACCGAACTGCTGCAGTCCAGCGCTCGAGCGAAGGTCCCGACCGCCCTGTAAAATTATTCTCATTAATTAGCTTATTAATGAGCTTAACTTGACATACCATATGGCATCCTCAGAAACCCACCTCTAACATAAGGACATGGCCATATGGTGGGTACGTTTTGTACTGGCTGAGGGATAATTAGAGCCCACCACTGTGTGTTGCCCACAAACTGAGTTGCCGTAGTGTTGCTGATAAAAACACTTTAGTATGAATGAAATCAAGTGCAAAGTCTAGTCTCGCAAGACTTCCGGTATAGAGAACGCTCCCCGCTTGGACAACAACAGAGGTACTGAACAATATGAACAAAATATATAATTATACCAGTCTTTATGGGATATAACAGAAAAAGGGGGAAAAATATAGTTTTGGGCATTATTCTCCTTTAACCCATTTAGGCCTGACGTCGAAATAAATAAAAAGTCTTCTGAAAGAATATATTATATTCAAAGATTTGTGCCGCATTTTCACGATTTTTCAAAAATAGCAGACCTACAAGCTCGTAGCGCGCCACTCGGTGGCGCGCTATGAGCTTGTAGATCTGCTATTTTTCAATAGCTAAAGTATAACATAACGCTTAGTTAAAACACCAAAAGGGGTTCCCGCCCAGAATGGGTTAAAAATCAGCAAATCTGGGACAATTCACTCCTCACCAGCAGACTTGTCCACTTGTAAATAGCAGATTTACAAGCCCACAACAGGCCACGTTGCCACGTTGCTGTGAGCATAGATTTATAGTATATCTAGAGAGCGGACGGCCCTGCCCGGCTGACCCCACATATTCATTTCAATGACGGTTGCTCACAACTGCATATAATGCACCCGGAACACCACTCTACTTCCTGGATTGGCTCCAATGTTGGAGTCAATAGAGCGTCGCAGTCCCGCCTCCTACCCTGGACCAGGAAATGAAACCCAATGCATTTTTCCCATAGACATTTCTTAAAGTATTTATTTAAAGACGGTTACGCCGCGGACAAAGCCAACTCGAGTCGTGACAACTCATGACAACACAAACAATATTTTGGACCAAACAAATAATTACAAAGAAGAAAAACACAAAAAGTGTTGTAACCTGCCATTTTTTTCTTCTTTCTAATTATTTGTTTGGTCCAAAATATTGTTTGTGTCATGAGTTGTCACGACTCGAGTTGGCTTTGTCCGCGGCGTAACCGTCTTTAAATAAATACTTTAAGAAATGTCTATGAGGAAAATGCATTGGGTTTAATTTCCTGGTCCAGGGTAGGAGGCGGGACTGCGACGCTCTATAGAGCAGGCACACTATAGTGTTTCAAACTATATACGCATGCTCAGTAGCGTCCCAAATGTGGAATTCTGAGGCTTCAATCATTCTCTGTGTGCGGTTCTGGTGGCTTGGTTGTGAGCCTCTATATAAATTGTTTTTGGCAAAAAAATTATTGGCAAAATATTGTTAAAGTAGTTGCTCAGAGACACCAAATGGTGGTTAATATGGAGTTTAGGAAGAGTTGGGGTCATCATAGCCTCCGGTACCCAGGCTTTCATCTTGGTTTGCATTCGGCTCAAAAAGAAAACCCTGGGGGGGAAAGCATTGGAAGATTTGCATAGGAAGCCCACTTCCTTGTATTTCGCTAACCAATAACAGTGCAGTGGGGCGTCGCTCCAAAGTTGGTGACGTCAGTGTTCTAACTTCTCTGATGTTTCCTACCGGGGAGGGGGGGGGGGGGGGTGCTCAGATCGGTGAACCAATAGGATCCATCGGCGTGCTCACACCGGCACCAATAGGAGCCCGCCTTGCGTTTGCTTGTACCCGCCCCTCTAGGCGGGTGCCAGAAACCATTCTATAGGGTCATCATAACATTCGGGACAAGTTAGAGGTCTCTGAGCTGTTAGGGGTCAGAGGTTAAAGGTCATACCGTGCCACCACGAGGAATTGGTCTATCTGTTTGTTGGTGAGGGGACACTCTGGATCCCAAAGCTTCTCCTCCAGCTTGGACTGGTCTCTGTCGTCTACGTCACCACGGTCACCTGTGTGACACAAAAGTACATGTGAGTGTGTGAGTGTGTGTGTGTGTGTGTGTGTCTGTGAGCGCTCGCACTTGTGTGTAACCACAAATGTCTTTAACCTGAGGCCGATTCTAGCGATGTACAAGCTCGCAGCACGGCACAAAGTGACACACTGTGAGCTCGTATATCTGCTATTTTTGAATAGCCAACGCAAACATTTAAAATTATTTTAATATTAGTCACACAGTGAGGGGGCCTTGTGGTTGAGTGTCCGCTCTGAGACCGGGAAGTCGGGGTTCGATCCCCGGCCGGGTCATACCAAAGACTATAAAAATGGGACCCAGTGCCTCCATGCGTGGCACTCGGCAACAAGGGTTGGATTGGGGTTAAGACCCTGCGACATACTAGCGTCATGTCCAGGCAGGGGGTGCACTTGTACATCAAGCTGCCTCACGCTACAGAAACAGGAGATAGGCTCCTGCCCTTTGGGCCTCATGGCTCAGCAAGGCTTACTTACTTAACACAGTGAGGGGGAAATAAATCATGCATTATTGGAATCAATATGCATCGTGGTGGATCAGTAATTCTTCTCAAGAAGAAAAAAAAATAGACAAGCTAATAGACAAGAACATAGACGAGAAAATAGACATGCTAATAGACAAGAAAATAGACGAGAAAATAGACATGCTAATAGACAAGAAAACAGACAAGAACATTTATAATCAAATCGTAGCCCTCTGAATTGGAATCGAACCCAGGTGTGTGTGTGCATGCATCTTACTGTAAGAAAAAACTCCTGCACTGTCTACAAATGCAATTAAAAAGATTGAATGGGAACAACAACGTTTCGCTGTTAGACCCTCATCAGGTTATCTTTTGCGTGTGTGCGTGTGTGTGTGTGTGTGTGTTTTTGTTTTTACTTAATTTGTATTTGCAGGTAGACACAAAAACAAAAAACATAAAATGACAATTACAGTGCAAGGGTTCAGATAAATCATTAATATACAACATATTCCAGTCCATTTATGAATGTCCATCATTATTAACATTGGTGTCGTTTTGTTGATCCTTATAGTCAGTCCATTTCTCCCATTTTTCAATGAATAGTTCCTCTTGCAGTCTCAATATATGAGTCAGTTTCTCCATTACAAATATCTCCTCCACAATGCTCAGCCACTGCTCACAAACTGGGGGTTCTGGTTTGTACCATCGCCTTGCAATTGCTTTTTTACTAGCTGCCAATAACACTTTGACCAGGTAAATATCTTCTCTCTGTGTATTCTCCTGTGACAAATCACCCAGATACAGCACAACACTAGTCTTAGGTATCTCATAGCTAAGTATCTTCTTTATCTCTGACCATACATCGGTGTGTGTGTGTGTCTTACCTTCTGGTAGCATATCGGGTACATCAGCCTGAAAGCGTGGCCCCACTCTGATTTCCCCTTTGTCTGCCAGCAGGGTCTTTTGTGTCGGGTCGTACACCAGGGAGTAGAAGAATGTATCCTACAAAAGAACATGTCAATTACAAAAAAATACTGTCTGCTAAGTGCTAACGTGAAGACGCATCGCAGAATAACAGAAAACCCAAGAAAGGATTTGCTTCTGTAACGGTGAAAGTTGAATACATATCGCAATTGCATACATGACTGCTGGGTCTCAAGACAGATTTCGGTGTGAACTGACAATAAAGTACCATATCATATCATATCATATCATATCCTGACTCTAGGACTGTAGGGTTTTTCAGAACCAGAACATTGCATTGGAGGCATGAGGATGATGATTGAGTTTGTTTTGCCATTTTTGCACGACACTATTGTACAACAAGTAGCCTATAAAATATGGCATAAGCAGACTCATCGACATAGCAAATTATATAAATATATAAAAACATATATTATAATATAATATATCATGTCGAATTGTCGATTCATTAAAGCTGTATTATGTGACTTTTTTCTGTGAATACGTTCATATTTTGTCCCATCGGTATGGCAGAGTATGTTACTAGAATGTATACCTTTTTACAATGGGGGTGGTTGAATTTGGTCTCTGTGGTCTCCTATTGAGACATTTAGATGCATTTACAGTAGGTCAAATTTGTATTTCTCCCCTGAACAAGCAAGCAGGCAGAAGAAAAAAAAACCCAAAACAAACTGATTAATTGGAGAAAGAAAACAATGATAGGGATAATTGCTACAGTGATGAATAATTGCTACAGTGATGAATAGTAATTGCAGTCTTATAATGAACATGCTTGCGCTCTTTTGTGAGTGCACACAATCGCATCCGGGGTTGACATTTCAATCAGCAGACTATCTGACAGACTTGTGAGGCCAGGCACACGGGCAACAAAAGCAGCGGGAGAAATCAAATAATAGATATCGATCCTCATGATGAGCTCAAGGTTCAATGTCTTCAAAACCCTTTGAGACCACAACAAGTCCAATTAACGAGGGCACTTTTTTTTCCCTCCACCAGAACCAGTTGAATGCTCAAAGGACCAAAGAGGAGCACTATGGACCCATGCCGTTTTCCCTATAGTTGCATAGGGACATTTCCCTTACATAGTAGTTTTGAATACACTCAACTCACGATACGTATCAGGATATGAGGTTCACCACGATATTTTAAACACAAAATTATTTTCCAGACAAATGACCGAAAAATCTTTTTTTTTGTGATTTATCCCCCCCCCCCTGAGCTTTTTTCACACTGTTTATTTAACTACATTGCAAAAGTAGCATTACTTTTCATGTAAAATTACTTAATTTCTGTGCAACAACTGTAAACATGCTTTCTTTTTTAGAACCTAGGTTGAGTTAAATGTAAAAAAAAAAGCTTTCTTTGATAGCATCTTAGGATAGATGTAGACCAATTTGACAGTGCAGAAATATAATTGCCTTCCTTGATGTATTAATGAGCATCAACGACCATCACCCTGGTCACAGACACACACAGCTCCCACACAGCTCTCACATCTCTGCAGGCTTCTAATGAAAATGACTGCATGGAGTCTGTCTCATTTCTCTCCAAAAGCACTTGAATATGATGGAATATGATTAAAGCTCACATTTCATATCACATTCATATTCCAGAATTCACTAGACCCCATTAATGTTTTTTTTATTTTTTACAATTTGTTTTTTATTTTTTATTAAATGGATATATATCGTCGGGATTAATATCGATATATGATATATCGTTACATGCCTAATATGTATTATTAAAACATTGCTATGTATGTATGCATGGGAAAATGGGAATACATTTGTCTGTAAATAGGCCATAGGGTAGTATTAAATCTTATATCGCAAGAGAAGTCATGACAATTTGACAGTATTGTTCCATAATCAAAAATGGTGACCAAAAATAAATGTGTTTCTGTATTTATGTTTTGTTAGAGGTGGTGGTGTTCAGACGACGAACAAGCATGCTCAGTTATTGGTGTTAACGGTCTGGTCAAAAAGGCCAGGGCCATGGTTTTTGTCCCAGTCCATCCCTGTTGTCCAGTAGCCTCGGAAACCCAGACAAAAAAAGTCTGGGTCCGAGTCCACTTCAATTCGGCATAGAGTAGCACAAACATCGCTCACTCTCTGCTGATTTCTGATCGTCTGCACCTTTGTTAAATTGACACACACGTGCACACATGTACACACACTCCTCTCTCTCTGTCGCTCTAAGTAATTAGTCTCATGTCGCGCAGCTGCGCATAGTTTCTCCTGGCGGATCCTGACGGGAGCTGCCTATGCCATAAAAAGCATAGGTGAGTTCCAGGCTAGTTGTCCAGTGACAAGAGTAGTAACTTTTGGCCGAGGGCTTATTAGCTGGGCTCTCAAGGAGAGTGGCGATTAGCTCCTGTCATTCACGCCTACATTTCTCCTTTTTATAAACGACCCAATATATCAACCTACGAGACCTGCTCACTGACACTGTAGTAAGGTAGCTTTCTGTCTACTGAGCTGCAGCTCTGTGTGTGTGGAAAAAGTACACACACACACACACACACACACACACACACACACACACACACACACACACACACACACACACACACACACACACACACACACACACACACACACACACACACACACACACACACACACACACACACACACACACACACACACACACACACACACACACACACACACACACACACACACACACACACACACACACACTCTAGGTGTGCCCTGGGATCTTTTGGCTATGAAAAGTGTGCCCTGGTGGAAAAAAGGTTGGGAAACACTGGTCTACTCCTTCTGTGTCTCAGTCACAAAGACCTGGTTACCACACTGCTCCGGGCAGCACCTCCGCCTCCCAGTTCTTCTGCGTGTGTGTAGTGTCAACACTCACACGCAGAGATAACACACACACACACACACACACACGCGCGAACGCGACACAGTTTTGGTATGGAATGAACATAATATAGTAATTAGGCCGGCATCGCTTTGCCTAAAACACTGAATTATGAAAAGGACCGCAATTGGAAAAAGCCCTGCCGCTGGCTCCCATTTGTTGAAGAGAGATCTATACATTTTCAAATGATATTGTTGTGATGCTTAAATTATCGCTTTGGCTAAAACGCTGAATCCTGCGGATAAAGTAGCCTATACATATACCTACAGGCATTCATAACTACAGACATTAATATAGCCTACGCCCTACGGCATAGGATTGTACAAGCTTGATTGACATTTGTAAATAGGTCAATACAAAAACTGCTACGAGGATAAAACCAGAAAAGCACTAAGACTTGTAACTTACATCAGGTATAGTAAAAGGAAAACGTGACAACCCTATGGAAAAAGGGTCAGAAGAACTGGGAGGCGGAGGCGCGGGGGGTGCGCTGCCATCACTGATGGGCATTTCAAGGTAATGGAAATTACAGTCTCCCTCTCCCTGGCACATTATCATGCTAAAATAGTAGCCGCTGTTGTTCCATCATCAATGCAGAGGTTAGAAATGTAGAACAAAAAAAAACATTTTTGGAGCTATCCACAGCCCACCTCTGAGACGGTACAAGCAGATAGTGAGCATTAGTGAAGAGTAGACCCACATAATGTAGATGATATGGTTGGAAAAGGGTGACGTGAGCAAATGTCTTGTCTTTTGTGTAAGAGCAAACAGGTGGAGGCTATCCTGTCCTCTCTTGCTAACATTTATTATATATAAGACTTTATAAAACTATACAAGACTAAAGTCCTAACCACACCAAAGGGTCAAGACGGTTGTAGCGTTGTCCCTGCGGTGTGATACGTCTTGTTGCACGTTGACCCAACGCATGGAATTCAATGGCCCAAACCACACCAAAGGGTCGAGACGGTTTTAGCGTTAACTCCTTGCAACCACTTTAGACTTTGACAAACACCTGTCGCATGAAATGGATTATGTTCACCTCAGTGGTTCTGGCTTTAAATGGCTCAGTGCACATCTGTGGTGAACCAGAACCAAATCAAAAGGGGACTGTTGCTCAAACTCACCTCTTTGTCAAGGTAAGAGAGCACTGCTTCAGTTTCATTCAATAATGCCACACTGCACTTCCCCCTAGGGGAGAAAACACAGGGAGATACAAATTCAGAGAAACATTATGAACGAGTCGGAACGGAAAGGGACATTTCACTGCTGGAAGACTCAATGTTAATAGTATTTGTAGTAGAGAACAGTAGCACAAATTGAAATTTGCACCCTATGGCCAGAAAAATAATGAAGTCTGTGTGTTTGACTGAATTGCTGAATTCCTACAATGCCCATAATGCTTCAGTGCACTTCCCCTCCTTGTGGAGAGCTGCATGGAGGTGTGACTTTGTAGTCCAGGAAGGAAGTGAGACCATGTTCATGATAGGTTTTTGGTCATGAACATGGCTTCATAACTAAAATATATTTTAAAAAAAACATATTACACACCCCAAGAAAGTGTTTATTGTGTCCTAAACATCATTAAAATAAGCTCTGGTTGCAAAAGGGGTGAAGTGGCCCTTTAAGAGAGAACAGATTATAGGCAATCGTTGTCATTGTTCTTATTAGGTAGAAACCTTTTATTAGGTAGAAAATGGTTTCTATTCTGGAAATGGGAAAAATAACCTGTGTTCAAATTGATACAATGTAGACATTAGTCACAAGCTTATGTTAATACTTTTCATTGGTTAAATATTTATAAAATCTACAAGCAGACTTAACCATTATCAGTTTCAAAATGATTCAAAAATAGCACATCTAAAAGCTCACGACACAATTGTACAACAAAATAGAACATTGATTAATTTACATTACAACAAAAAACACACATTTGAAACATGGAGATACAAGGATTCTGCCCGACAACAGCAACGCAGTGACCAGTGGCTGATCCTGACGTTCATGGCTGGACGAGCGACTACCCATGGGTACTGCCTGCCAGGCAGATGCTGACATGTGTGTGTGTGTGTGTTCGTGCACGTGTCTACCTGATGTGTGTGGCGGGTAGACTCTCGTACTGCCGAGAGAGGAACAGCTCTCTGTGGCGAAGCTGGTGCTTCTGTTTGTCCGTTAGGTCCGTATCTGGCGGAGTCTCCTTCTCCTCTTCCAGGTCCTCTGCAACGGCAAAAACACAGAGCCCAAATTGAGGCGGCAGTGGCGTGCACAGATAGACACTAGGGGTGCTAGAGCACCCCCTGCCCTTTTGGCAATGTGCCCTTTTGAAAAACAATATATATAATTATGAATTATTATTATTTTTATTTTTTTGTACAGTATGTGGACCATGGTGACATTGATCAATTCTTGATAAAAAGCTTCTAATATATTATTTAGGCCCCAAAAACTATAAATATCACACTATTAAGACAACCGTCCGGTTTCACACGCTGCACAGGTGCCCTTTTTTTCACTTGAGCACCTGCCCCTCTAAATGTCTGTGCGTAAACCGTAAACCCAACTCGGCCTCCTGTCCCGGTCAGAAAGCGCGGTCTCGCAGCAGCGGAGTTGAACATGCGGGACAGTTTGGGGGTTTTGGAACAACACAATTTTAAGGCCTGTCCACGCCAATGCAACTCCTTGAAATTGCCATTGGGGATAAATGTTGCAAGGAGTTGCATTGGCGTGGACTGGCCTTTAGGGACTACACGTTTCAGCACAAGCAGCCACCGAGCGGTCGGCTAATATCTGGACCGACTAAGGGCCGATTCATACTCCTATTTTACCGCTGTAGTGCCGAAATGATTTCGGCTCGTCAGACATTTTCAGTAGCACCGAAGAGCCGACTTTAGGACGGTACCCGCCCCCCCGAACCTCAAATGACGTCACATTGTAGGCTCTACAGAGCCGAACCGACTTTTATTCGGCTCTAAAATAGGAGTATGAATCGCGCCTAAACAGTCTACAGTGCACAGTTGCACACAAAGGAATCATAATCTGTAGGCAAAGAAAACAGTCGGCAATAGCAAAAACAAATCGCTGGCAGTTAATTACAGCAATAATTTTGCAGCTTATTCTATTATTTTATGATGGTGGTCATTTCATTTAGGTAACAGATGTCAGTCTACTGTTCATCTGCTGAAAAGAAAGCCATCTCGTGGGCAGTTAAATTACTCAGCTGGCACATATTTATAACGGCATAATTTAATCGTCCAAATTCCATCTTACTTCCACCGCCAGTACAATTTCACAACAACAACAGCATGTAAAATTCCCAAATTGAAGCCTTGATGTTAACAAAAAATACAGTGGCCAAGGTTTATGGAAATAAATATTACAATGTCTAAGCCTGGCACGGGAAAGGAAAAGCTCCTGGATATTTACAGCATAAGCACAAGATTGTGTGTGCACGTACGTGCGTGTGTGCTAGGGCTGGACAATATATCGGTTTTATATAAATATTGTGATATGAGACTAGATTATGGTCAGTCTGAGATTTTGCCATAAATGTTGTCTTTTCCTAGTTTTAATCGCTTAAGACTTACTTTATACTTACATAAGGATAATTTATATAAATATTTTCAAAAATACCCTACAGGCTCACAACATGGACATCGATATTGAGGAATTTGGTCAAAATATTAGAGTTGTTCCGATACCGATACTGGAATCGGTTACTCGGGCCGATACCACCCTCAAGTACTCGTACTCAGTACTTTGACCCGAGTACCAAAACATCCAATTGACACTAGGCTGAATGAATGCAACAGGAGCAAGTCTGAGCTAACCTGACTCCGCCAGATGGGGCAACAAAACAGCCTGGCCAATCAGCAGCAGCTATCCCGCCTCTAGCTGCTGCTGATTGGCCAGGCCGTTTTGTGGCCGGGCATCAAGTCTGCCTGAGAGTTCCCAGATGGGAGCAGGAGGGGGGAACCCAGTGTACTCTCTGCTGCCCCATCTGGCGGAGTCAGGTTAAGTCTGAGCAGCAAATCGCCAAAAACAGCAACATCTACAAGCATAAATGACAACTGACAAGTGTAGATCGGATCATCGGAGATCCATCTGCATCTATGGTACTCTGTATCGGCGAGTACTAAAAAATTAAGTACTTGGACTCGTACTCTAAAAAAAAATGGTATCGGGACAACTCTACAAAATATTGTGATATTAGAAATTTTAACCATAGTGTGTGTGTGTACTGACTTGCATGTTTGTCTGCGAGCTGGATGAGGCTGTGTGAGATGTCTCTTCTCCTGTAGAAGCACACCACCTTGGCCTCCACGTTCCCACTGGCCGTCTAAAAACAAAACATACAAGCAGAGTCACGCTGGTATACCGAGACCGGCATGGCGAGGCAACACCTCGCTGCACGGCGCTCGCTGCTGATTTCCCCGGGGACCCCGGGCGCTGCTTTCCTTTGAGTGTTGCTCGCGATATGTTCACTATAATGGGAGCACGGGACCAGCGGGACAGCCTGTCAGTCTAGGATGATTGATGGATTGACTGTACAATTAGGCAGACAGGCTTATCGACTAGTCTTGAGATTAGAAGAATGCTGTGAGGGGGGAGGAGAGTGTGTGGATACGGCGACAAACGTCTTGACATTGCATCATCTATTCTATGCAATACAACTTCTTCTTTTTTCAGAACTGAGCCATTCCAATTCTCATCATTCAGTTGTTGTTTTTTTAAATGGCCGTGGAAAGGCCTATACCCGGATCTTGAAACAAGATCCCTTGACTGGAATTCCATGTAGGCCTTTGCACGTGTTCATCCTATATACAGTATTACAGAGCCAAGCGTATAATTACTCATGTCTATGATTAGATATATCCACCTGTATGGTAATTATAAGAGTTTGTGTATATATACAGTCTAAATGTGCGCATAATAAAGCTGGCAGCTTGTGTGTGGGAACTGTGTGTGTGTGCAGAGAAGCCACAAGAGACCACCCGCCCCCCCCCCGGCCCCCAACACATACACCGACCCACCCACAGGTGTGTCCCCGATCACGGACAGGTTGCCATATCAACGTAACGACAGTTCAAGCTCAGTAACATCTGCCTCATATTACACTTTCTCACACACACACACACACACACACACACACACACACACACACACACACACACACACACACACACACACACACACACACACACACACACACACACACACACACACACACACACACACACACACACACACACACACACACACACACACACACACACACACACACACACACACACACACACACACACTAGGAAAGGGGCTCAGAAGCACCCAACAGAGAAGCATCCAAGCTATTCCCCCCAGGCACAAAAGCCACACATTGAAATGCAAACACCACACGCACGCAACAAACAGACATACAAGATACCTCAGTCAGTACCTTGTTCAATTCTTCTATCCGGCGGATCAGGTAAGGGTTACTGGACGAGTTCTCAAAGAACACATAATCTGCAATGAAAAGACACACACACACACACATACATACTGGTCACAACACCGTACCGTACCATTACTGGGGTTAGTGCAAGAGGAGAAAACAATTATTACTGATTTTTACTGAATTAATTTCAATAAAAGGTCGCATCTCCGTTTTATCCAGACAGTGGCGTGGAAGCTGGAGAAAGAGGAGAGACAACGTAGAGTGATGCCCAAATGTATGCTCCCTTGTATGACGGTGTCAAAAAAAAAATAGCAGACCTACAAGCTCGTAGCGCGCCACTCGGTGGCGCGCTATGAGCTTGTAGATCTGCTATTTTTCAATAGCTAAAGCATAACATAATGCTAACACCAAAAGGGGTTCCCGCCCAGAATGGGTTAACCATAGTGTGTGTGTGTAAACCATAGTGTGTGATGCCCAAATGTATGCTCCCTTGTATGACGGTGTCATGCAAAAGTAGCAGCTCCATAAGCTCACAGTAACAGCATGTTGTGAGCTTATACAGTAGATCTTTGGTCTGCGATGCCATTGACTAATAAATGTGGTTAAGGCGACGCCTGCAACGCAAAAGTCATGAGCTGGACTTGAAACCAGGAAGGCACAATTATGCGGATTAATTAACTCTCACTCTTAATTAACCACCCACCCCACCCCCCAAGTGTGCACGCACGCACGCACACACACGCTCGCAGTCGCACACACACACACTGTCAGATCACCGCCATGCTCCCTTCACTAATTCCGTTCAGGTCCGCTAATCCTTTCAATTCAATCCACTTGCCCCTCAACAATTACTTCTGCGCCGTTGGGCAAGGCACTTCGTAGTTCGTACCCAACTGGAGATGCTCAGAGGGGTAACAGTAGTAGTAACGGATGCCCTTAAAGACAATAACCTGAAGGCTTTAAATAGGGACGCACACACGGATTAATCGGTCATCATATCAATATCAGCAATATTGGCCTTAAAATAAAGATCAACATCATCAATATTGAACCGATGTCAAAATAACAGATTGGTTACGTTAGCGTTAGGTTAACTTTTTTATATAACATTTATGTTTGAAAGTGAACCTACAAAAATCCTTTTGTGATGCTGTGTGAAGTTGGCAAAAAACATTCAGTAAAAATATTACATTTAAGTGTCTGACTGTAGCCTACACCTAACGCAGCATGCGTTTACATTTCTGACTAATAAACGTAATCAATCAATCAATGTTTGCATTGCCAGTAGGCTTAATCAATCAGGTAGCCTAATATTAGAATTAGAATACACCGTTTCCATACAAGTCTGCATCTGCACCCAGAATCACAGAACTGTGTAACAGCTGTGTAAAGCTAAACCTTTATACTTGGAAACTTGTATAGCAATAAGCTATTGTATCCATTGTTTTGACCATGCAATTACGGTAATGGGGTATTGGCCAAAATGTCAAAACCATGCATCCCTAGCTTAAGTAGCTTTCCTTTACTCTGTACCTGTAACTCTATAAATCTTAACTGCTGTGCTGCCTGTGGGGAAATCCCCCACCACAGGATCAATTTAAAAAAAGGTATTTATCCATCTATCAATCTATCTAACCAAACTGTGACACACACATTGGTCAGGCCATGAAGGAGCACCCACTAGGCGACAGTCACCCACACAGTCCTGCCTAGTAGTCCTCCCACTGTCAAGAGTCACGGAAACGTGGCCTCAACCAAACCCCATCCAACCTCATTCAACCCCGGCCAAGGCCACTATACGGTGTCACTGACTCAACGTAGTAGTAGTAGTAAGGTGACGTGCGACTAATTGTTAGCAGTTATTTATTTTCGGCAAGCGACACACTTGGACCCAAGTCCAACTACGCGCAGACAGACAAGTGTACTACTGTCTGTTTTGGACTCATGAGTCATGGAGTTTCCGTTTTTTTTCTCTTTGCCCTGAACTCGCGGGCCAAAGCAAGCACACCAACGTAGCCATGACAAGTGTGTGTGACTGTAGTGACATGGCACCACGTGACCCGCATTCCAATACATTGTATCGAATTTAGAATTAAACAAAAACAAAAAAAAAGATACACTGTTACCCCCATATGTTGTTGTTTTTTTGGGGGGGGTGGGGGGGGGTGCTGCTACTGTGCCTGATGGGTTGGCTGCTCGTTGTTTGGGCTACAAACAGCTGCACATAGATACATTGTATCGACTGTAATTGTTGTTGCGAGGGAGTGAATTAATTCACCCAGCCGACGCCATGAAAATGAGACACAATAATGTGATGTCGGATTCCTCCGGAGGAGTCGTGCTAAAAAAAAAGAAAAGAGCTGCTAACAAACTGACTGCGTTTGTGTGCGATAAAGAAAAAGGGATGCGCCAACGTTGGTTGGTTGGTGATCACATTGTTTCGATCAATGCAAACAAAGGCGATGCAATAATAAAAGATCAATTTTTCTGTAAATCGTAGAAGCTTTGCTGCTAACGTTTGCTAAAATAAGCAAGCAGGGGGACTGGCTGTGTAATAATGGATGCATGCCAGTAGAGGAGACATTGAATACAAAGGCAATTTCACTGTCCCCCCCCCCCCCCCCCCCTAGTATCCATGACTATTAATAAACATATCGATCACTGATTAATACACACATCCCAGTAAAAATAAATAAAAAAGACATGTGCTATTATTGCACAGCCGTCCGTTTTGTACACACGATTACACCGCTCAGATCGAACGGGCGATTGTATTGATCAACAATAGAGTGGAGAGAAAAAAAATGTTTACAATGTGGGCTAGCCGTGTAGCAAGCAGCAGGCTGGCGGCTAGCTGGCTGCTGCTGGCGAGGCCCTGACCCATTTTCAATCCCAAATATCTCAAAAATAGCTACTATTCCGTCCGGATCGATTGGCCCGGACCGGTGCCGACGCAGGGCACGGTCCCGCCGCTGTGCGTTCCGCGGGACATCGGTGCACGTTGAGCCGCGCAAAAAGCAAAAGCACCCCCCCAAAAGAGAAAAACTCGTGTTTGGTTAAGAAATAGGAATCCACACTGACATACCTCCGACCCGGTACATGTTGGCCGCCATTTCTGCCCTCCCGGAGTGTTAAAAACGCGAACCATAAACTAAAGAAAAATAGAATAAATAAATGAGACCCATAAAAAAGCTTTAGTAAATACAAAAACAAGGATAAAAACTAAAAAAAAATAAAAACGGTGTGGTCGCGAGGAGCCTCGAATCTGTGGATCGATCGAGTTATTTTGGGGGTTAAAAAAGGACCCCCCCCCTCCTCCTCCTCGTTCCGGTAGCCTGATACAATACAGTGAACTCACACTCACACATACACACACACACACGCCAAAGAAGTCGGATCAATCCGAAAACCATAGACTGCTGTGGGAGGGAGGGGAGGGGGGGGCGTGGGTTAGTGGCTGCTGCTGCTGCTGCTGTGCAGCGCGCACGCGCGAACACGCATATGCACGCACGCTACGTACCCCGCACACACACACACACACACACACACACACACACACAGCTACGTGTATACACTACAGTACGGAGACATAACATTATGTGTACCGGTATGCCCCCCGCCATCCACATCCGAATACATACTTTTACTTTTCTTTTTATGTATTTGGTGTTAAGTGCAGAGTACAGACACATGCATGCACTTAGGCATACGTGCAATATATTGCATATTATGGCTAGATCATGCTCACAGTCGCACATTAGTTTCTTCTTTAAAGTGTCGGTTTCAAGTCTGCAGGGTTACTCTTTGGAATTAACTGCTGAAGAGATAAGCAATTATAGTATAGGCCTATGCCACAGTTTAAATATCAATAAAGAGAAAAGCATTTTCAGTAGTATAGCCTATTAAAATGGGATAAGTGGGAGGCACACACTGGAGGTGCTGTCTAATTGTAAACTGTCTAATTATGAACTCCACCGGCTTTATTATTTTCATATTTTTTGTTTTATGTATGTTTTTTTCTTCGTTTTTCTGTTGCATTCTCTGTTTTTTTTTGCTTTAATTCCGTTTCTGCATTGTTGCAAGCATTTCTTCTGTAGGCTACCATGTGTGATTGAAAATAATACAAAATATTAATCATAAAAAAAGAAGTAGCCTTTTAAGCAATATGGGTACTGCATTGTGAAGTTATAATAATGTAGCCTATAGTACATTTGGTTCTTCTGTTTTCTTAAATAAAGCCTATATATTTTTTTTTAAAATATATATATTAGCTTTTAACCAGCTTTTAGTGTATGTTCACAAACTTTGTCCTATACAAACATTAAATTCCCATTGACAAAGATGGAGAAATCATAGTGTTTGAGCAAGACAGTGCATGTCTAATTTATGTCATGATTTATGTACGATGAGAGCGCCCCTCACTTCACACGAGTGTGATTTTTCTCTTAGGATTTGTGTTAATATAATGAAAGGGTATAGGACATTATAGGCATTAGCTTCTTTCTGCTCCTTTTAACACATATTCTTTATTAGGGAAAAAGCCTGAAGGGATAAAGACCCATATTATTTTTGTACAGTTTTTTTCTGATTCCGCCATTTTTAGCAGTTTTGGCAGTTCTGTGCTGTCGTTTTTGGTATAGACTGGGTCATGAAATGAAA